>NC_054482.1:26967257-27063211 GCF_017639515.1 Carcharodon carcharias | reverse complement strand
ACTCTGTCATTAACACAGCGCAGGGTCACTCTGTCACTAATGCAGCGCAGGGTCACTCTGTCACTAACACAGCGCGGGGTCACTCTGTCACTAACACAGCACAGGATCACTCTGTCACTAACACAGCACAGGATCACTCTGTCACTAACACAGTGCAGGGTCACTCTGTCACTAGCGCCGCGCAGGATAACACTGTCACTAACACAGCGCGGGGTAACTCTGTCACTAACACAGCGCAGGATAACACTGTCACTAACACAGCGCAGGGTCACTCTGTCACTAACACAGTGCAGTGTCACTCTGTCACTAACACAGCGCGGAGTCACTCTGTCACTAACACAGCGCACGGTCACTCTGTCACTAACACAGCACAGGGTCACTCTGTCACTAATACAGCGTGGGGTAACTCTGTCACTAACACAGTGCAGGATAACTCTGTCACTAACACAGCGCAGGGTCACTCTGTCACTAACACAGTGCAGTGTCACTCTTATGCTGATACAGCGCAGGTTCGCTCTGTCACTAACACAGTGCAGTGTCACTCTGTCACTAACGCCGCGCAGGTTCATTCTTACACTGATGCAGAGCGTGGTCGCTCTGTCACTAACACAGCGCGGGGTCACTCTGTCACTAACACAGCACGGGGTCACTCTGTCACTAACACAGCACGGGGTCACTCTGTCACTAAATCAGCACAGGGTCACTCTGTCACTAACACAGCGCGGGGTCAATCTGTCACTAACGCCGCGCAGGTTCACTCTTACACTGATGCAGAGCGTGGTCGCTCTGTCACTAACACAGCGTGGGGTCACTCTGCCACTAACACAGCGCAGGGTCATTCTTACGCTGATGCAGCATGGGGTCGCTGTGTCACTAAGGCGTTGCAGGGTCACTCTGTCATTTACGCAGCGTGAGATCACTCTGTCACGAACACAATGCAGGGTCAATCTGTCACGAATGCCGCGCAGGGTCACTCTGTCATTAACACAGCGCAGGGTCACTCTGTAACTAACGCAGCGCGGGGTAACTCTGTCACTAACACAGCGCAGGTTCGCTCTGTCACTAACACAGTGCAGTGTCACTCTGTCACTAACGCCGCGCAGGTTCATTCTTACACTGATGCAGAGCGTGGTCGCTCTGTCACTAACACAGCGCGGGGTCACTCTGTCACTAACACAGCGCGGGGGCACTCTGTAACTAACGCAGCGCGGGGTAACTCTGTCACTAACACAGCGCAGGGTCACTCTGTCACTAACACAGTGCAGTGTCACTCTTATGCTGATACAGCGCAGGTTCGCTCTGTCACTAACACAGTGCAGTGTCACTCTGTCACTAACGCCGCGCAGGTTCATTCTTACACTGATGCAGAGCGTGGTCGCTCTGTCACTAACACCGCGCGGGGTCACTCTGTCACTTACACAGCGCGGGGTCACTCTGTCACTAAATCAGCACAGGGTCACTCTGTCACTAACACAGCGCGGGGTCAATCTGTCACTAACGCCGCGCAGGTTCACTCTTACACTGATGCAGAGCGTGGTCGCTCTGTCACTAACACAGCGTGGGGTCACTCTGCCACTAACACAGCGCAGGGTCATTCTTACGCTGATGCAGCGTGGGGTCGCTCTGTCACTAACGCGTTGCAGGGTCACTCTGTCATTTACGCAGCGTGTGATCATTCTGTCACGAACACAATGCAGGGTCAATCTGTCACGAATGCCGCGCAGGGTCACTCTGTCATTAACACAGCGCAGGGTCACTCTGTCACTAACGCAGCGTGGGGTAACTCTGTCACTAACACAGCGCAGGGTAACTCTGTCACTAACACAGTGCATTGTCACTCTGACACTAACACAGCAGATGGTCACTCTTACGCTGATGCAGCGCGTGGTTGCTCTGGCACTAACACAGTGCAGGGTCACTCTGTCACTAACACAGTGCATTGTCACTCTGTCACTAACACAGCAGATGGTCACTCTTACACTGATGCAGCGCGTGGTTGCTCTGTCATTAACACAGTGCAGGGTCACTCTGTCACTAATGCAGCGCAGGGTCACTCTGTCACTAACACAGCGCGGAGGCACTCTGTCACTAACATAGCGCAGGGTAACTCTGTCACTAACACAGCGCAGGGTCACTCTGTCACCAACACAGCGCGAGGTCACTCTGTCACTAATGCAGCGCGGAGTCACTCTGTCACTAACACAGCGCGGGGTAACTCTGTCACTAACACAGCGCAGGGTCACTCTGTCACTAACACAGCGCAGGGTCACTCTGTCACTAACACAGTGCAGTGTCACTCTGTCACTAACGCAGCGCAGTGTCACTCTTACGCTGATGCAACGCGTGGTCACTCTGTCACTAACACAGTGCAGGGTCACTCTGTCACTAACGCTGCGCAGGGTCACTCTTACACTGATGCAGAGTGTGGTCGCTCAGTCACTAACACAGCACTGGGTCACTCTGTCACTAACACATCGCGGGGTCATTCTTACGCTGATGCAGCGTGGGGTCGCTCTGTCACTAACACATTGTAGGATCATTCTGTCATTTACGCAGCGTGGGATCACTCTGTCACTAACACAATGCAGGGTCACTCTGTCACTAATGCCGCGCAGGGTCACTCTGTCATTAACACAGCGCAGGGTAACTCTGTCACTAACGCAGCACGGGGTAACTCTGTCACTAACACAGCGCAGGGTAACTCTGTCACTAACACAGTGCAGGGTCGCTCTCTCACTAACACAGTGCATTGTCACTCTGACACTAACACAGCAGATGGTCACTCTTACGCTGATGCAGCGCGTGGTTGCTGTGTCACTAACACAGTGCAGGGTCACTCTGTCACTAACACAGTGCATTGTCACTCTGTGACTAACACAGCAGATGGTCACTCTTACCCTGATGCAGCGCGTGGTTGCTCTGTCACTAACACAGTGCAGGGTCACTCTGTCACTAACACAGCGCAGGGTAACTCTGTCACTAACACAGCGCATGGTCACTCTGTCACTAACACAGTGCAGTGTCACTCTGGCACTAACGCAGCGCAGTGTCACTCTTACGCTGATACAGTGCAGGGTCGCTCTGTCACTGACACAGTGCAGTGTCACTCTGTCACTAACACAGCACATGGTCACTCTTACACTGATGCAGCGCGTGGTCACTCTGTCACTAACACAGTGCAGGGTCACTCTGTCACTAACGCCGCACAGGGTCACTCTGTCATTAACACAGCGCAGGGTCACTCTGTCACGAATGCCGCGCAGGGTCACTCTGTCATTAACACAGCGCAGGGTCACTCTGTCACTAACGCAGCGTGGGGTAACTCTGTCACTAACACAGCGCAGGGTAACTCTGTCACTAACACAGTGCATTGTCACTCTGACACTAACACAGCAGATGGTCACTCTTACGCTGATGCAGCGCGTGGTTGCTCTGGCACTAACACAGTGCAGGGTCACTCTGTCACTAACACAGTGCATTGTCACTCTGTCACTAACACAGCAGATGGTCACTCTTACACTGATGCAGCGCGTGGTTGCTCTGTCATTAACACAGTGCAGGGTCACTCTGTCACTAATGCAGCGCAGGGTCACTCTGTCACTAACACAGCGCGGAGGCACTCTGTCACTAACATAGCGCAGGGTAACTCTGTCACTAACACAGCGCAGGGTCACTCTGTCACTAACACAGCGCAGGGTCACTCTGTCACCAACACAGCGCGAGGTCACTCTGTCACTAATGCAGCGCGGAGTCACTCTGTCACTAACACAGCGCGGGGTAACTCTGTCACTAACACAGCGCAGGGTCACTCTGTCACTAACACAGCGCAGGGTCACTCTGTCACTAACACAGTGCAGTGTCACTCTGTCACTAACGCAGCGCAGTGTCACTCTTACGCTGATGCAACGCGTGGTCACTCTGTCACTAACACAGTGCAGGGTCACTCTGTCACTAACGCTGCGCAGGGTCACTCTTACACTGATGCAGAGTGTGGTCGCTCAGTCACTAACACAGCACTGGGTCACTCTGTCACTAACACATCGCGGGGTCATTCTTACGCTGATGCAGCGTGGGGTCGCTCTGTCACTAACACATTGTAGGATCATTCTGTCATTTACGCAGCGTGGGATCACTCTGTCACTAACACAATGCAGGGTCACTCTGTCACTAATGCCGCGCAGGGTCACTCTGTCATTAACACAGCGCAGGGTCACTCTGTCACTAACGCAGCACGGGGTAACTCTGTCACTAACACAGCGCAGGGTAACTCTGTCACTAACACAGTGCAGGGTCGCTCTCTCACTAACACAGTGCATTGTCACTCTGACACTAACACAGCAGATGGTCACTCTTACGCTGATGCAGCGCGTGGTTGCTGTGTCACTAACACAGTGCAGGGTCACTCTGTCACTAACACAGTGCATTGTCACTCTGTGACTAACACAGCAGATGGTCACTCTTACCCTGATGCAGCGCGTGGTTGCTCTGTCACTAACACAGTGCAGGGTCACTCTGTCACTAACACAGCGCAGGGTAACTCTATCACTAACACAGCGCATGGTCACTCTGTCACTAACACAGTGCAGTGTCACTCTGGCACTAACGCAGCGCAGTGTCACTCTTACGCTGATACAGTGCAGTGTCGCTCTGTCACTGACACAGTGCAGTGTCACTCTGTCACTAACACAGCACATGGTCACTCTTACACTGATGCAGCGCGTGGTCACTCTGTCACTAACACAGTGCAGGGTCACTCTGTCACTAACGCCGCACAGGGTCACTCTGTCATTAACACAGCGCAGGGTCACTCTGTCACTAATGCAGCGCAGGGTCACTCTGTCACTAACACAGCGCGGGGTCACTCTGTCACTAACACAGCACAGGATCACTCTGTCACTAACACAGCACAGGATCACTCTGTCACTAACACAGTGCAGGGTCACTCTGTCACTAGCGCCGCACAGGGTCACTCTGTCACTAACGCCGCGCAGGGTCACTCTGTCATTAACACAGCGCAGCGTCACTCTGTCACTAATGCAGTGCAGGGTCAATCTGTCACGAACGCAGCGCTGGCTAACTCTGTCACTAACACAGCACAGGGTCACTCAATCACTAATACAGCACGGGGTAACTCTGTCACTAACACAGCGCAGGATAACTCTGTCACTAACACAGTGCAGTGTCACTCTGTCACTAACACAGCACAGGGTCACTCTATCACTAACACAGTGCAGTGTCACTCTTATGCTGATACAGCGCGGGGTAACTCTGTCACTAACGGAGCGCAGGTTCACTCTGTCACTAAAGCAGCGCAGGGTCGCTCTGTCACTAACACAATGCAGTCTCACTCTGTCACTAACGCCGTACAGGGTCACTCTGTCACTAACACAGCGCGGAGTCACTCTGTCACTAACACAGCGCGGAGTCATTCTGTCACTAACACAGCGCAGGGTCACTCTGTCACTAACACAACACAGGGTCACTCTGTCACTAATACAGCGCGGGGTAACTCTGTCACTAACACAGCGCAGGATAACACTGTCACTAACACAGCGCAGGGTCACTCTGTCATTAACACAGCGCAGGGTCACTCTGTCACTAATGCAGCGCAGGGTCACTCTGTCACTAACACAGCGCGGGGTCACACTGTCACTAACACAGCACAGGATCACTCTGTCACTAACACAGCACAGGATCACTCTGTCACTAACACAGTGCAGGGTCACTCTGTCACTAGCGCCGCACAGGGTCACTCTGTCACTAACGCCGCGCAGGGTCACTCTGTCATTAACACAGCGCAGCGTCACTCTGTCACTAATGCAGTGCAGGGTCAATCTGTCACGAACGCAGCGCTGGCTAACTCTGTCACTAACACAGCACAGGGTCACTCAATCACTAATACAGCACGGGGTAACTCTGTCACTAACACAGCGCAGGGTCACTCTGTCACTAACACAGTGCAGTGTCACTCTGTCACTAACACAGCACAGGGTCACTCTATCACTAACACAGTGCAGTGTCACTCTTATGCTGATACAGCGCGGGGTAACTCTGTCACTAACGGAGCGCAGGTTCACTCTGTCACTAAAGCAGCGCAGGGTCGCTCTGTCACTAACACAATGCAGTCTCACTCTGTCACTAACGCCGTACAGGGTCACTCTGTCACTAACACAGCGCGGAGTCACTCTGTCACTAACACAGCGCGGAGTCATTCTGTCACTAACACAGCGCAGGGTCACTCTGTCACTAACACAACACAGGGTCACTCTGTCACTAATACAGCGCGGGGTAACTCTGTCACTAACACAGCGCAGGATAACACTGTCACTAACACAGCGCAGGGTCACTCTGTCATTAACACAGCGCAGGGTCACTCTGTCACTAATGCAGCGCAGGGTCACTCTGTCACTAACACAGCGCGGGGTCACTCTGTCACTAACACAGCACAGGATCACTCTGTCACTAACACAGCACAGGATCACTCTGTCACTAACACAGTGCAGGGTCACTCTGTCACTAGCGCCGCGCAGGATAACACTGTCACTAACACAGCGCGGGGTAACTCTGTCACTAACACAGCGCAGGATAACACTGTCACTAACACAGCGCAGGGTCACTCTGTCACTAACACAGTGCAGTGTCACTCTGTCACTAACACAGCGCGGAGTCACTCTGTCACTAACACAGCGCACGGTCACTCTGTCACTAACACAGCACAGGGTCACTCTGTCACTAATACAGCGTGGGGTAACTCTGTCACTAACACAGCGCAGGATAACTCTGTCACTAACACAGCGCAGAGTCACTCTGTCACTAACACAGTGCAGTGTCACTCTTATGCTGATACAGCGCAGGTTCGCTCTGTCACTAACCCAGTGCAGTGTCACTCTGTCACTAACGCCGCGCAGGTTCATTCTTACACTGATGCAGAGCGTGGTCGCTCTGTCACTAACACAGCACGGGGTCACTCTGTCACTAACGCAGCACAGGGCAGGGTCACTCTGTCACTAACACAGCGCAGGGTAACTCTGTCACTAACGCAGCGCAGGGTAACTCTGTCACTAACGCAGCGCAGGGTAACTCTGTCACTAACACAGCGCAGGGTCACTCTGTCACTAACACAGTGCAGCGTCACTCTTACGCTGATACAGCACAGTGTCGCTCTGTCACTAACACTGTGCAGTGTCACTTTGTCACTAACGCCGCGCAGGTTCACTCTTACCCTGATGCAGCGTGTGGTCGCTCTGTCACTAACACAGCGCGGGGTCACTCTGTCACTAACACAGCGCGGGGTCACTCTGTCACTAAATCAGCGCAGGATCACTCTGTCACTAACACATCGCGGGGTCACTCTGTCACTGACACAGCGTGGGGTCACTCTGTCGCTAACACAGCGCAGGGTCATTCTTACGCTGATGCAGCGTGGGGTCGCTCTGTCACTAACACATTGTAGGATCATTCTGTCATTTACGCAGCGTGGGATCACTCTGTCACTAACACAATGCAGGGTCACTCTGTCACTAATGCCGCGCAGGGTCACTCTGTCATTAACACAGCGCAGGGTCACTCTGTCACTAACGCAGCACGGGGTAACTCTGTCACTAACACAGCGCAGTGTAACTCTGTCACTAACACAGCGCAGGGTCGCTCTCTCACTAACACAGTGCATTGTCACTCTGACACTAACACAGCAGATGGTCACTCTTACGCTGATGCAGCGCGTGGTTGCTCTGTCACTAACACAGTGCAGGGTCACTCTGTCACTAACACAGTGCATTGTCACTCTGTGACTAACACAGCAGATGGTCACTCTTACCCTGATGCAGCGTGTGGGTGCTCTGTCACTAACACAGTGCAGGGTCACTCTGTCACTAACACAGCGCAGGGTAACTCTGTCACTAACACAGCGCATGGTCACTCTGTCACTAACACAGTGCAGTGTCACTCTGGCACTAACGCAGCGCAGTGTCACTCTTACGCTGATACAGTGCAGGGTCGCTCTGTCACTGACACAGTGCAGTGTCACTCTGTCACTAACACAGCACATGGTCACTCTTACACTGATGCAGCGCGTGGTCACTCTGTCACTAACACAGTGCAGGGTCACTCTGTCACTAACGCCGCACAGGGTCACTCTGTCATTAACACAGCGCAGGGTCACTCTGTCACTAATGCAGCGCAGGGTCACTCTGTCACTAACACAGCGCGGGGTCACTCTGTCACTAACACAGCACAGGATCACTCTGTCACTAACACAGCACAGGATCACTCTGTCACTAACACAGTGCAGGGTCACTCTGTCACTAGCACCGCGCAGGGTCACTCTGTCACTAACGCCGCGCAGGGTCACTCTGTCATTAACACAGCGCAGCGTCACTCTGTCACTAATGCAGTGCAGGGTCAATCTGTCACGAACGCAGCGCTGACTAACTCTGTCACTAACACAGCACAGGGTCACTCAATCACTAATACAGCACGGGGTAACTCTGTCACTAACACAGCGCAGGATAACTCTGTCACTAACACAGCGCAGGGTCACTCTGTCACTAACACAGTGCAGTGTCACTCTGTCACTAACACAGCACAGGGTCACTCTGTCACTAACACAGTGCAGTGTCACTCTTATGCTGATACAGCGCGGGGTAACTCTGTCACTAACGGAGCGCAGGTTCACTCTGTCACTAAAGCAGCACAGGGTCGCTCTGTCACTAACACAATGCAGTCTCACTCTGTCACTAACGCCGTACAGGGTCACTCTGTCACTAACACAGCGCGGAGTCACTCTGTCACTAACACAACACAGGGTCACTCTGTCACTAACACAGAGCAGGGTCACTCTGTCACTAACGCAGAGCAGGGTCACTCTGTCACTAACACAGCGCGGAGTCACTCTGTCACTACTGCAGCGCGGAGTCACTCTGTCACTAACACAGCGCGGGGTAACTCTGTCACTAACACAGCGCAGGGTCAATCTGTCACTAACACAGTGCAGTGTCACTCTGTCACTAACACAGTGCAGGGTCACTCTGTCACTAACACAGTGCAGTGTCTCTCTGTCACTAACGCAGCGCAGTGTCACTCTTAAGCTGATGCAGCGCGTGGTCACTCTGTCACTAACACAGTGCAGGGTCACTCTGTCACTAACACAGTGCAGTGTCACTCTGTCACTAACACAGCGCAGGGTCACTCTGTCACTAACTCAGCGCGGGGTCCCTCTGTCACTAACACAGCACGGGGTCACTCTGTCACTAACACAGCTCAGGCTCACTCTGTTACTGACACAGCAGGGGGTCACTCTGTCACTAACGCTGCACGGGGTCACTCTGTCACTAACGCCGCGCAGGGTCACTCTTACGCTGATGCAGCACGGGGTAACTCTGTCACTAACACAGCGCAGGGTCACTCTGTCACTAACACAGTGCGGGGACACTCTGTCACTAACACAGCGCTGGGTAACTCTGTCACTAACACAGCGCCGTGTCACTCTGTCACTCACAGAGCGCGGGTTCACTCTGTCACTAACACAGCATGGGGACACTCTGTCACTAATGCAGCGCAGGGTCACTCTGTCACTAACACAGCGCAGGGCAGGGTCACTCTGTCACTAACACAGCACAGTGTCACTCTGTCACTAAAGCAGCGCAGGGTCACTCTGTCACGAACGCAGCGCTGGGTAACTCTGTCACTAACACAGCACCGTGTCACTCTGTCACTCACAGAGCGCGGGTTCACTCTGTCACTAACACAGCATGGGGACACTCTGTCACTAATGCAGCGCAGGGTCACTCTGTCACTAACACAGCGCAGGGCAGGGTCACTCTGTCACTAACACAGCACAGAGTCACTCAATCACTAACACAGCGCGGGGTCACTCTGTCAATAACACAGCGCAGGGCACTCTGTCACTAACACAGCACAGGGTAACTCTGCCACTAACTCAGCATGGGGCAACTCTATCACTAACACAGCGCGGGTGCACTCTGTCACTAAAACAGCGCGGGGACACTCTGTCACTAACGCAGCACAGGGTCACTCTGTCACTAACGCAGCACAGGGCAGGGTCACTCTGTCACTAACACAGCGCAGGGTAACTCTGTCACTAACGCAGCGCAGGGTAACTCTGTCACTAACGCAGCGCAGGGTAACTCTGTCACTAACACAGCGCAGGTTCACTCTGTCGCTAACACAGTGCAGCGTCACTCTTACGCTGATACAGCACAGGGTCGCTCTGTCACTAACACTGTGCAGTGTCACTTTGTCACTAACGCCGCGCAGGTTCACTCTTACACTGATGCAGCGTGTGGTCGCTCTGTCACTAACACAGCGCGGGGTCACTCTGTCACTAACACAGCGCGGGGTCACTCTGTCACTAAATCAGCGCAGGATCACTCTGTCACTAACACATCGCGGGGTCACTCTGTCACTGACAGAGCGTGGGGTCACTCTGTCGCTAACACAGCGCAGGGTCATTCTTACGCTGATGCAGCGTGGGGTCGCTCTGTCACTAACACATTGTAGGATCATTCTGTCATTTACGCAGCGTGGGATCACTCTGTCACTAACACAATGCAGGGTCACTCTGTCACTAATGCCGCGCAGGGTCACTCTGTCATTAACACAGCGCAGGGTCACTCTGTCACTAACGCAGCACGGGGTAACTCTGTCACTAACACAGCGCAGTGTAACTCTGTCACTAACACAGCGCAGGGGCGCTCTCTCACTAACACAGTGCATTGTCACTCTGACACTAACACAGCAGATGGTCACTCTTACGCTGATGCAGCGCGTGGTTGCTGTGTCACTAACACAGTGCAGGGTCACTCTGTCACTAACACAGTGCATTGTCACTCTGTGACTAACACAGCAGATGGTCACTCTTACCCTGATGCAGCGCGTGGTTGCTCTGTCACTAACACAGTGCAGGGTCACTCTGTCACTAACACAGCGCAGGGTAACTCTGTCACTAACACAGCGCATGGTCACTCTGTCACTAACACAGTGCAGTGTCACTCTGGCACTAACGCAGCGCAGTGTCACTCTTACGCTGATACAGTGCAGGGTCGCTCTGTCACTGACACAGTGCAGTGTCACTCTGTCACTAACACAGCACATGGTCACTCTTACACTGATGCAGCGCGTGGTCACTCTGTCACTAACACAGTGCAGGGTCACTCGGTCACTAACGCCGCACAGGGTCACTCTGTCATTAACACAGCGCAGGGTCACTCTGTCACTAATGCAGCGCAGGGTCACTCTGTCACTAACACAGCGCGGGGTCACTCTGTCACTAACACAGCACAGGATCACTCTGTCACTAACACAGCACAGGATCACTCTGTCACTAACACAGCGCAGGGTCACTCTGTCACTAACACAGTGCAGGGTCACTCTGTCACTAGCGCCGCGCAGGGTCACTCTGTCACTAACGCCGCGCAGGGTCACTCTGTCATTAACACAGCGCAGCGTCACTCTGTCACTAATGCAGTGCAGGGTCAATCTGTCACGAACGCAGCGCTGGCTAACTCTGTCACTAACACAGCACAGGGTCACTCAATCACTAATACAGCACGGGGTAACTCTGTCACTAACACAGCGCAGGATAACTCTGTCACTAACACAGCGCAGGGTCACTCTGTCACTAACACAGTGCAGTGTCACTCTGTCACTAACACAGCACAGGGTCACTCTGTCACTAACACAGTGCAGTGTCACTCTTATGCTGATACAGCGCGGGGTAACTCTGTCACTAACGGAGCGCAGGTTCACTCTGTCACTAAAGCAGCACAGGGTCGCTCTGTCACTAACACAATGCAGTCTCACTCTGTCACTAACGCCGTACAGGGTCACTCTGTCACTAACACAGCGCGGAGTCACTCTGTCACTAACACAACACAGGGTCACTCTGTCACTAATACAGCGCGGGGTAACTCTGTCACTTACAAAGCGCAGGATAACGCTGTCACTAACACAGCGCAGGGTCACTCTGTCATTAACACAGCGCAGGGTCACTCTGTCACTAATGCAGCGCAGGGTCACTCTGTCACTAACACAGCGCGGGGTCACTCTGTCACTAACACAGCACAGGATCACTCTGTCACTAACACAGCACAGGATCACTCTGTCACTAACACAGTGCAGGGTCACTCTGTCACTAGCGCCGCGCAGGATAACACTGTCACTAACACAGCGCGGGGTAACTCTGTCACTAACACAGCGCAGGATAACACTGTCACTAACACAGCGCAGGGTCACTCTGTCACTAACACAGTGCAGTGTCACTCTGTCACTAACACAGCGCGGAGTCACTCTGTCACTAACACAGCGCACGGTCACTCTGTCACTAACACAGCACAGGGTCACTCTGTCACTAATACAGCGTGGGGTAACTCTGTCACTAACACAGCGCAGGATAACTCTGTCACTAACACAGCGCAGAGTCACTCTGTCACTAACACAGTGCAGTGTCACTCTTATGCTGATACAGCGCAGGTTCGCTCTGTCACTAACCCAGTGCAGTGTCACTCTGTCACTAACGCCGCGCAGGTTCATTCTTACACTGATGCAGAGCGTGGTCGCTCTGTCACTAACACAGCACGGGGTCACTCTGTCACTAACGCAGCACAGGGCACGGTCACTCTGTCACTAACACAGCGCAGGGTAACTCTGTCACTAACGCAGCGCAGGGTAACTCTGTCACTAACACAGCGCAGGGTCACTCTGTCACTAACACAGTGCAGCGTCACTCTTACGCTGATACAGCACAGTGTCGCTCTGTCACTAACACTGTGCAGTGTCACTTTGTCACTAACGCCGCGCAGGTTCACTCTTACCCTGATGCAGCGTGTGGTCGCTCTGTCACTAACACAGCGCGGGGTCACTCTGTCACTAACACAGCGCGGGGTCACTCTGTCACTAAATCAGCGCAGGATCACTCTGTCACTAACACATCGCGGGGTCACTCTGTCACTGACACAGCGTGGGGTCACTCTGTCGCTAACACAGCGCAGGGTCATTCTTACGCTGATGCAGCGTGGGGTCGCTCTGTCACTAACACATTGTAGGATCATTCTGTCATTTACGCAGCGTGGGATCACTCTGTCACTAACACAATGCAGGGTCACTCTGTCACTAATGCCGCGCAGGGTCACTCTGTCATTAACACAGCGCAGGGTCACTCTGTCACTAACGCAGCACGGGGTAACTCTGTCACTAACACAGCGCAGTGTAACTCTGTCACTAACACAGCGCAGGGTCGCTCTCTCACTAACACAGTGCATTGTCACTCTGACACTAACACAGCAGATGGTCACTCTTACGCTGATGCAGCGCGTGGTTGCTCTGTCACTAACACAGTGCAGGGTCACTCTGTCACTAACACAGTGCATTGTCACTCTGTGACTAACACAGCAGATGGTCACTCTTACCCTGATGCAGCGTGTGGGTGCTCTGTCACTAACACAGTGCAGGGTCACTCTGTCACTAACACAGCGCAGGGTAACTCTGTCACTAACACAGCGCATGGTCACTCTGTCACTAACACAGTGCAGTGTCACTCTGGCACTAACGCAGCGCAGTGTCACTCTTACGCTGATACAGTGCAGGGTCGC
This sequence comes from Carcharodon carcharias, assembly GCF_017639515.1. NCBI lineage: Eukaryota > Metazoa > Chordata > Chondrichthyes > Lamniformes > Lamnidae > Carcharodon > Carcharodon carcharias. Next base: position 27,049,604 of record NC_054482.1, on the reverse strand, counting down.
TCTGTCACTGACACAGTGCAGTGTCACTCTGTCACTAACACAGCACATGGTCACTCTTACACTGATGCAGCGCGTGGTCACTCTGTCACTAACACAGTGCAGGGTCACTCTGTCACTAACGCCGCACAGGGTCACTCTGTCATTAACACAGCGCAGGGTCACTCTGTCACTAATGCAGCGCAGGGTCACTCTGTCACTAACACAGCGCGGGGTCACTCTGTCACTAACACAGCACAGGATCACTCTGTCACTAACACAGCACAGGATCACTCTGTCACTAACACAGCACAGGATCACTCTGTCACTAACACAGTGCAGGGTCACTCTGTCACTAGCACCGCGCAGGGTCACTCTGTCACTAACGCCGCGCAGGGTCACTCTGTCATTAACACAGCGCAGCGTCACTCTGTCACTAATGCAGTGCAGGGTCAATCTGTCACGAACGCAGCGCTGACTAACTCTGTCACTAACACAGCACAGGGTCACTCAATCACTAATACAGCACGGGGTAACTCTGTCACTAACACAGCGCAGGATAACTCTGTCACTAACACAGCGCAGGGTCACTCTGTCACTAACACAGTGCAGTGTCACTCTGTCACTAACACAGCACAGGGTCACTCTGTCACTAACACAGTGCAGTGTCACTCTTATGCTGATACAGCGCGGGGTAACTCTGTCACTAACGGAGCGCAGGTTCACTCTGTCACTAAAGCAGCACAGGGTCGCTCTGTCACTAACACAATGCAGTCTCACTCTGTCACTAACGCCGTACAGGGTCACTCTGTCACTAATACAGCGCGGGGTAACTCTGTCACTAACACAGCGCAGGATAACACTGTCACTAACACAGCGCAGGGTCACTCTGTCATTAACACAGCGCAGGGTCACTCTGTCACTAATGCAGCGCAGGGTCACTCTGTCACTAACACAGCGCGGGGTCACTCTGTCACTAACACAGCACAGGATCACTCTGTCACTAACACAGCACAGGATCACTCTGTCACTAACACAGTGCAGGGTCACTCTGTCACTAGCGCCGCGCAGGATAACACTGTCACTAACACAGCGCGGGGTAACTCTGTCACTAACACAGCGCAGGATAACACTGTCACTAACACAGCGCAGGGTCACTCTGTCACTAACACAGTGCAGTGTCACTCTGTCACTAACACAGCGCGGAGTCACTCTGTCACTAACACAGCGCACGGTCACTCTGTCACTAACACAGCACAGGGTCACTCTGTCACTAATACAGCGTGGGGTAACTCTGTCACTAACACAGTGCAGGATAACTCTGTCACTAACACAGCGCAGGGTCACTCTGTCACTAACACAGTGCAGTGTCACTCTTATGCTGATACAGCGCAGGTTCGCTCTGTCACTAACACAGTGCAGTGTCACTCTGTCACTAACGCCGCGCAGGTTCATTCTTACACTGATGCAGAGCGTGGTCGCTCTGTCACTAACACAGCGCGGGGTCACTCTGTCACTAACACAGCACGGGGTCACTCTGTCACTAACACAGCACGGGGTCACTCTGTCACTAAATCAGCACAGGGTCACTCTGTCACTAACACAGCGCGGGGTCAATCTGTCACTAACGCCGCGCAGGTTCACTCTTACACTGATGCAGAGCGTGGTCGCTCTGTCACTAACATAGCGTGGGGTCACTCTGCCACTAACACAGCGCAGGGTCATTCTTACGCTGATGCAGCATGGGGTCGCTGTGTCACTAAGGCGTTGCAGGGTCACTCTGTCATTTACGCAGCGTGAGATCACTCTGTCACGAACACAATGCAGGGTCAATCTGTCACGAATGCCGCGCAGGGTCACTCTGTCATTAACACAGCGCAGGGTCACTCTGTAACTAACGCAGCGCGGGGTAACTCTGTCACTAACACAGCGCAGGTTCGCTCTGTCACTAACACAGTGCAGTGTCACTCTGTCACTAACGCTGCGCAGGTTCATTCTTACACTGATGCAGAGCGTGGTCGCTCTGTCACTAACACAGCGCGGGGTCACTCTGTCACTAACACAGCGCGGGGGCACTCTGTAACTAACGCAGCGCGGGGTAACTCTGTCACTAACACAGCGCAGGGTCACTCTGTCACTAACACAGTGCAGTGTCACTCTTATGCTGATACAGCGCAGGTTCGCTCTGTCACTAACACAGTGCAGTGTCACTCTGTCACTAACGCCGCGCAGGTTCATTCTTACACTGATGCAGAGCGTGGTCGCTCTGTCACTAACACAGCGCGGGGTCACTCTGTCACTAACACAGCGCGGGGTCACTCTGTCACTAAATCAGCACAGGGTCACTCTGTCACTAACACAGCGCGGGGTCAATCTGTCACTAACGCCGCGCAGGTTCACTCTTACACTGATGCAGAGCGTGGTCGCTCTGTCACTAACACAGCGTGGGGTCACTCTGCCACTAACACAGCGCAGGGTCATTCTTACGCTGATGCAGCGTGGGGTCGCTCTGTCACTAACGCGTTGCAGGGTCACTCTGTCATTTACGCAGCGTGTGATCATTCTGTCACGAACACAATGCAGGGTCAATCTGTCACGAATGCCGCGCAGGGTCACTCTGTCATTAACACAGCGCAGGGTCACTCTGTCACTAACGCAGCGTGGGGTAACTCTGTCACTAACACAGCGCAGGGTAACTCTGTCACTAACACAGTGCATTGTCACTCTGACACTAACACAGCAGATGGTCACTCTTACGCTGATGCAGCGCGTGGTTGCTCTGGCACTAACACAGTGCAGGGTCACTCTGTCACTAACACAGTGCATTGTCACTCTGTCACTAACACAGCAGATGGTCACTCTTACACTGATGCAGCGCGTGGTTGCTCTGTCATTAACACAGTGCAGGGTCACTCTGTCACTAATGCAGCGCAGGGTCACTCTGTCACTAACACAGCGCGGAGGCACTCTGTCACTAACATAGCGCAGGGTAACTCTGTCACTAACACAGCGCAGGGTCACTCTGTCACTAACACAGCGCAGGGTCACTCTGTCACCAACACAGCGCGAGGTCACTCTGTCACTAATGCAGCGCGGAGTCACTCTGTCACTAACACAGCGCGGGGTAACTCTGTCACTAACACAGCGCAGGGTCACTCTGTCACTAACACAGCGCAGGGTCACTCTGTCACTAACACAGTGCAGTGTCACTCTGTCACTAACGCAGCGCAGTGTCACTCTTACGCTGATGCAACGCGTGGTCACTCTGTCACTAACACAGTGCAGGGTCACTCTGTCACTAACGCTGCGCAGGGTCACTCTTACACTGATGCAGAGTGTGGTCGCTCAGTCACTAACACAGCACTGGGTCACTCTGTCACTAACACATCGCGGGGTCATTCTTACGCTGATGCAGCGTGGGGTCGCTCTGTCACTAACACATTGTAGGATCATTCTGTCATTTACGCAGCGTGGGATCACTCTGTCACTAACACAATGCAGGGTCACTCTGTCACTAATGCCGCGCAGGGTCACTCTGTCATTAACACAGCGCAGGGTAACTCTGTCACTAACGCAGCACGGGGTAACTCTGTCACTAACACAGCGCAGGGTAACTCTGTCACTAACACAGTGCAGGGTCGCTCTCTCACTAACACAGTGCATTGTCACTCTGACACTAACACAGCAGATGGTCACTCTTACGCTGATGCAGCGCGTGGTTGCTGTGTCACTAACACAGTGCAGGGTCACTCTGTCACTAACACAGTGCATTGTCACTCTGTGACTAACACAGCAGATGGTCACTCTTACCCTGATGCAGCGCGTGGTTGCTCTGTCACTAACACAGTGCAGGGTCACTCTGTCACTAACACAGCGCAGGGTAACTCTGTCACTAACACAGCGCATGGTCACTCTGTCACTAACACAGTGCAGTGTCACTCTGGCACTAACGCAGCGCAGTGTCACTCTTACGCTGATACAGTGCAGGGTCGCTCTGTCACTGACACAGTGCAGTGTCACTCTGTCACTAACACAGCACATGGTCACTCTTACACTGATGCAGCGCGTGGTCACTCTGTCACTAACACAGTGCAGGGTCACTCTGTCACTAACGCCGCACAGGGTCACTCTGTCATTAACACAGCGCAGGGTCACTCTGTCACGAATGCCGCGCAGGGTCACTCTGTCATTAACACAGCGCAGGGTCACTCTGTCACTAACGCAGCGTGGGGTAACTCTGTCACTAACACAGCGCAGGGTAACTCTGTCACTAACACAGTGCATTGTCACTCTGACACTAACACAGCAGATGGTCACTCTTACGCTGATGCAGCGCGTGGTTGCTCTGGCACTAACACAGTGCAGGGTCACTCTGTCACTAACACAGTGCATTGTCACTCTGTCACTAACACAGCAGATGGTCACTCTTACACTGATGCAGCGCGTGGTTGCTCTGTCATTAACACAGTGCAGGGTCACTCTGTCACTAATGCAGCGCAGGGTCACTCTGTCACTAACACAGCGCGGAGGCACTCTGTCACTAACATAGCGCAGGGTAACTCTGTCACTAACACAGCGCAGGGTCACTCTGTCACTAACACAGCGCAGGGTCACTCTGTCACCAACACAGCGCGAGGTCACTCTGTCACTAATGCAGCGCGGAGTCACTCTGTCACTAACACAGCGCGGGGTAACTCTGTCACTAACACAGCGCAGGGTCACTCTGTCACTAACACAGCGCAGGGTCACTCTGTCACTAACACAGTGCAGTGTCACTCTGTCACTAACGCAGCGCAGTGTCACTCTTACGCTGATGCAACGCGTGGTCACTCTGTCACTAACACAGTGCAGGGTCACTCTGTCACTAACGCTGCGCAGGGTCACTCTTACACTGATGCAGAGTGTGGTCGCTCAGTCACTAACACAGCACTGGGTCACTCTGTCACTAACACATCGCGGGGTCATTCTTACGCTGATGCAGCGTGGGGTCGCTCTGTCACTAACACATTGTAGGATCATTCTGTCATTTACGCAGCGTGGGATCACTCTGTCACTAACACAATGCAGGGTCACTCTGTCACTAATGCCGCGCAGGGTCACTCTGTCATTAACACAGCGCAGGGTCACTCTGTCACTAACGCAGCACGGGGTAACTCTGTCACTAACACAGCGCAGGGTAACTCTGTCACTAACACAGTGCAGGGTCGCTCTCTCACTAACACAGTGCATTGTCACTCTGACACTAACACAGCAGATGGTCACTCTTACGCTGATGCAGCGCGTGGTTGCTGTGTCACTAACACAGTGCAGGGTCACTCTGTCACTAACACAGTGCATTGTCACTCTGTGACTAACACAGCAGATGGTCACTCTTACCCTGATGCAGCGCGTGGTTGCTCTGTCACTAACACAGTGCAGGGTCACTCTGTCACTAACACAGCGCAGGGTAACTCTATCACTAACACAGCGCATGGTCACTCTGTCACTAACACAGTGCAGTGTCACTCTGGCACTAACGCAGCGCAGTGTCACTCTTACGCTGATACAGTGCAGTGTCGCTCTGTCACTGACACAGTGCAGTGTCACTCTGTCACTAACACAGCACATGGTCACTCTTACACTGATGCAGCGCGTGGTCACTCTGTCACTAACACAGTGCAGGGTCACTCTGTCACTAACGCCGCACAGGGTCACTCTGTCATTAACACAGCGCAGGGTCACTCTGTCACTAATGCAGCGCAGGGTCACTCTGTCACTAACACAGCGCGGGGTCACTCTGTCACTAACACAGCACAGGATCACTCTGTCACTAACACAGCACAGGATCACTCTGTCACTAACACAGTGCAGGGTCACTCTGTCACTAGCGCCGCACAGGGTCACTCTGTCACTAACGCCGCGCAGGGTCACTCTGTCATTAACACAGCGCAGCGTCACTCTGTCACTAATGCAGTGCAGGGTCAATCTGTCACGAACGCAGCGCTGGCTAACTCTGTCACTAACACAGCACAGGGTCACTCAATCACTAATACAGCACGGGGTAACTCTGTCACTAACACAGCGCAGGATAACTCTGTCACTAACACAGTGCAGTGTCACTCTGTCACTAACACAGCACAGGGTCACTCTATCACTAACACAGTGCAGTGTCACTCTTATGCTGATACAGCGCGGGGTAACTCTGTCACTAACGGAGCGCAGGTTCACTCTGTCACTAAAGCAGCGCAGGGTCGCTCTGTCACTAACACAATGCAGTCTCACTCTGTCACTAACGCCGTACAGGGTCACTCTGTCACTAACACAGCGCGGAGTCACTCTGTCACTAACACAGCGCGGAGTCATTCTGTCACTAACACAGCGCAGGGTCACTCTGTCACTAACACAACACAGGGTCACTCTGTCACTAATACAGCGCGGGGTAACTCTGTCACTAACACAGCGCAGGATAACACTGTCACTAACACAGCGCAGGGTCACTCTGTCATTAACACAGCGCAGGGTCACTCTGTCACTAATGCAGCGCAGGGTCACTCTGTCACTAACACAGCGCGGGGTCACACTGTCACTAACACAGCACAGGATCACTCTGTCACTAACACAGCACAGGATCACTCTGTCACTAACACAGTGCAGGGTCACTCTGTCACTAGCGCCGCACAGGGTCACTCTGTCACTAACGCCGCGCAGGGTCACTCTGTCATTAACACAGCGCAGCGTCACTCTGTCACTAATGCAGTGCAGGGTCAATCTGTCACGAACGCAGCGCTGGCTAACTCTGTCACTAACACAGCACAGGGTCACTCAATCACTAATACAGCACGGGGTAACTCTGTCACTAACACAGCGCAGGGTCACTCTGTCACTAACACAGTGCAGTGTCACTCTGTCACTAACACAGCACAGGGTCACTCTATCACTAACACAGTGCAGTGTCACTCTTATGCTGATACAGCGCGGGGTAACTCTGTCACTAACGGAGCGCAGGTTCACTCTGTCACTAAAGCAGCGCAGGGTCGCTCTGTCACTAACACAATGCAGTCTCACTCTGTCACTAACGCCGTACAGGGTCACTCTGTCACTAACACAGCGCGGAGTCACTCTGTCACTAACACAGCGCGGAGTCAATCTGTCACTAACACAGCGCAGGGTCACTCTGTCACTAACACAACACAGGGTCACTCTGTCACTAATACAGCGCGGGGTAACTCTGTCACTAACACAGCGCAGGATAACACTGTCACTAACACAGCGCAGGGTCACTCTGTCATTAACACAGCGCAGGGTCACTCTGTCACTAATGCAGCGCAGGGTCACTCTGTCACTAACACAGCGCGGGGTCACTCTGTCACTAACACAGCACAGGATCACTCTGTCACTAACACAGCACAGGATCACTCTGTCACTAACACAGTGCAGGGTCACTCTGTCACTAGCGCCGCGCAGGATAACACTGTCACTAACACAGCGCGGGGTAACTCTGTCACTAACACAGCGCAGGATAACACTGTCACTAACACAGCGCAGGGTCACTCTGTCACTAACACAGTGCAGTGTCACTCTGTCACTAACACAGCGCGGAGTCACTCTGTCACTAACACAGCGCACGGTCACTCTGTCACTAACACAGCACAGGGTCACTCTGTCACTAATACAGCGTGGGGTAACTCTGTCACTAACACAGCGCAGGATAACTCTGTCACTAACACAGCGCAGGGTCACTCTGTCACTAACACAGTGCAGTGTCACTCTTATGCTGATACAGCGCAGGTTCGCTCTGTCACTAACACAGTGCAGTGTCACTCTGTCACTAACGCCGCGCAGGTTCATTCTTACACTGATGCAGAGCGTGGTCGCTCTGTCACTAACACAGCACGGGGTCACTCTGTCACTAACACAGCACGGGGTCACTCTGTCACTAAATCAGCACAGGGTCACTCTGTCACTAACACAGCGCGGGGTCAATCTGTCACTAACGCCGCGCAGGTTCACTCTTACACTGATGCAGAGCGTGGTCGCTCTGTCACTAACACAGCGTGGGGTCACTCTGCCACTAACACAGCGCAGGGTCATTCTTACGCTGATGCAGCATGGGGTCGCTGTGTCACTAAGGCGTTGCAGGGTCACTCTGTCATTTACGCAGCGTGAGATCACTCTGTCACGAACACAATGCAGGGTCAATCTGTCACGAATGCCGTGCAGGGTCACTCTGTCATTAACACAGCGCAGGGTCACTCTGTAACTAACGCAGCGCGGGGTAACTCTGTCACTAACACAGCGCAGGGTCACTCTGTCACTAACACAGTGCAGTGTCACTCTTATGCTGATACAGCGCAGGTTCGCTCTGTCACTAACACAGTGCAGTGTCACTCTGTCACTAACGCCGCGCAGGTTCATTCTTACACTGATGCAGAGCGTGGTCGCTCTGTCACTAACACAGCGCGGGGTCACTCTGTCACTAACACAGCGCGGGGTCACTCTGTCACTAAATCAGCACAGGGTCACTCTGTCACTAACACAGCGCGGGGTCAATCTGTCACTAACGCCGCGCAGGTTCACTCTTACACTGATGCAGAGCGTAGTCGCTCTGTCACTAACACAGCGTGGGGTCGCTCTGTCACTAACGCGTTGCAGGGTCACTCTGTCATTTACGCAGCGTGGGATCATTCTGTCACGAACACAATGCAGGGTCAATCTGTCACGAATGCCGCGCAGGGTCACGCTGTCATTAACACAGCGCAGGGTCACTCTGTCACTAACGCAGCGCGGGGTAACTCTGTCACTAACACAGCGCAGGGTAACTCTGTCACTAACACAGTGCATTGTCACTCTGACACTAACACAGCAGATGGTCACTCTTACGCTGATGCAGCGCGTGGTTGCTCTGGCACTAACACAGTGCAGGGTCACTCTGTCACTAACACAGTGCATTGTCACTCTGTCACTAACACAGCAGATGGTCACTCTTACACTGATGCAGCGCGTGGTTGCTCTGTCATTAACACAGTGCAGGGTCACTCTGTCACTAATGCAGCGCAGGGTCACTCTGTCACTAACACAGCGCGGAGGCACTCTGTCACTAACATAGCGCAGGGTAACTCTGTCACTAACACAGCGCAGGGTCACTCTGTCACTAACACAGCGCAGGGTCACTCTGTCACCAACACAGCGCGAGGTCACTCTGTCACTAATGCAGCGCGGAGTCATTCTGTCACTAACACAGCGCGGGGTAACTCTGTCACTAACACAGCACAGGGTCACTCTGTCACTAACACAGCGCAGGGTCACTCTGTCACTAACACAGTGCAGTGTCACTCTGTCACTAACGCAGCGCAGTGTCACTCTTACGCTGATGCAACGCGTGGTCACTCTGTCACTAACACAGTGCAGGGTCACTCTGTCACTAACGCTGCGCAGGGTCACTCTTACACTGATGCAGCGTGTGGTCGCTCAGTCACTAACACAGCACTGGGTCACTCTGTCACTAACACAGCGCAGGGTCACTCTGTCACTAACACAGCATAGGGTAACTCTGTCAGTAACACAGTGCAGTGTCACACTGTCACTAACAGAGCGCGGGTTCACTCTGTCACTAACACAGCGCGGGGACACTCTGTCACTAATGCAGCGCGGGGTCACTCTGTCACTAACACAACGCAGGGCAGGGTCACTCTGTCACTAACACAGCACAGGGTCACTCTGTCACTAACACAGCGCAGTGTCACTCTGTCACTAACGCAGCGCTGGATAACTCTGTCACTAACACAGCACAGGGTCACTCAATCACTAACACAGCGTGGGGTCCCTCTGTCACTAACACAGCGTGGGGTCACTCTGTCACTAACGCAGCACAGTGTCACTCTCACTAACGCAGCACAGGGTAACTCTGTCACTAACGCAACGCAGGGTCACACTGTCACTAACGCAACGCAGGGTCACTCTGTCACTAACACAGCACGGGGTCACTCTGTCACTAACACAGCGCAGTGTCACTCTGTCACGAACGCAGCGCTGGGTAACTCTGTCCCTAACACAGCACAGGGTCACTCAATCACTAACACAGTGTGGAGTCCCTCTGTCACTAACACAGCGTGGGGTCACTCTGTCACTAACACAGCGCAGGGCACTCTGTCACTAACACAGCACAGGGTAACTCTGTCACTAACACAGCGTGGGGTCCCTCTGTTACTAACACAGCGTGGGGTCACTCTGTCACTAACACTGCAGTGTCACTCTGTCACTAACACAGCAGATGGTCACACTTACGCTGATGCAGCGTGGGGTTGCTCCGTCATTAACACAGCGCAGGGTCACTCTGTCACTTATCACAGCTCGGAGTCACTCTTTCCCTAACACAGCGCGGATTCACTCTGTCACTAACACAGCGCAGGGTCACTCTGTCACTAACACAGCACAGGGTCACTCTGTCACTAACGCAGTGCGGGGTAACTCTGTCACGAACAAAGCGCAGGGTCACTCTGTCACTAAAGCAGCGCAGGGTCACTCTCTCACTAACACAGCGCGGGGTCACTCTGTCACTAACGCAGCATGTTGTCACTCTGTCACTAAAGCAGAGCAGGGTCACTCTGTCACTAACACAGCGCGAGGTCACTCTGTCACTAATGCAGCATGTTGTCACTCTGTCACTAACACAGCGCAGGGTCACTCTGTCACTAACATAGCGCGGGGTCACTCTGTCACTAAAGCAGCGCAGGGTCACTCTCTCACTAACACAGCGCGGGGTCACTCTGTCACTAACGCAGCATGTTGTCACTCTGTCACTAAAGCAGAGCAGGGTCACTCTGTCACTAACACAGCGCGAGGACACTCTGTCACTAATGCAGCATGTTGTCACTCTGTCACTAACACAGCGCAGGGTCACTCTGTCACTAACGCAGCGCGAGGTCACTCTGTCACTAATGCAGCATGTTGTCACTCTGTCACTAAAGCAGAGCAGGGTCACTCTGTCACTAACACAGCGCGAGGACACTCTGTCACTAATGCAGCATGTTGTCACTCTGTCACTAACACAGCACAGGGTCGCTCTGTCACTAACACAGTGCAGTGTCACTCTGTCACTAACACAGCAGATGGTCACACTTACGCTGATGCAGCGTGGGGTTGCTCCGTCATTAACACAGCGCAGGGTCACTCTGTCACTTAACACAGCTCGGAGTCACTCTTTCCCTAACACAGCACGGATTCACTCTGTCACTAACACAGCGCAGGGTCACTCTGTCACTAACACAGCACGGGGTCACTCTGTCACTAACGCAGTGCGGGGTAACTCTGTCACTAACAGAGCGCAGGGTCACTCTGTCACTAAAGCAGCGCGGGGTCGCTCTGTCACTAACACAATGCAGTGTCACTCTGTCACTAACACAGCAGATGGTCACTCTTACGCTGATGCAGCGCAGTGTTGCTCTGTCACTAACGCCGTGCAGGGTCACTCTGTCACTAACGCCGTACAGGGACACTCTGTCACTAACACAGCTCATAGTCACTCTGTCACTAACGCAGCGCAGGGTCACTCTCTCACTAACACAGCGCGTGGTCACTCTGTCACTAACGCAGCATGTTGTCACTCTGTCACTAAAGCAGCGCAGTGTCACTCTGTCACTTACACAGCGCAGCATCACTCTGTCACTAACACAGCACAGGGTCACTCTGTCACTAACACAGCGCGGGGTAACTCTGTCACTAACGCATCGCAGTGTCACTGTCACTAACACAGCACAGGGTCACTCTGTCACTAACGCAGCGTGGGGTAACTCTGTCACTAACAGAGCACAGGGTCACTCTGTCACTAAAGCAACGCAGGGTCACTCTGTCACTAACACAGCACAGGGTCACTCTGTCACTAACGCAGCATGTGGTCACTCTGTCACTAACGCAGCGCAGGGTAACTCTATCACTAACAGAGCGCAGGGTAACTCTGTCACTAACACAGCGCAGGGTCGCTCTGTCACTAACACAGCGCAGGGTCGCTCTGTCACTAACACAATGCAGTGTCACTCTGTCACTAACACAGCAGATGGTCGCTCTTACGCTAATGCAGCGCAGTGTTGCTCTGTCACTAACGCCGTGCAGGGTCACTCTGTCACTAACAGCGCGGAGTCACTCTGTCACTAACACAGCGCAGGGTAACTCTGTCACTAACACAGCGCAGGGTAACTCTGTCACTAACACAGCGCAGGGTCACTCTGTCACTAACACAGTGCAGTGTCACTCTTACGCTGATACAGCACAGGGTCGCTCTGTCAATAACACTGTGCAGTGTCACTTTGTCACTAACGCCGCGCAGGTTCACTCTTACACTGATGCAGCGTGTGGTCGCTCTGTCACTAACACAGCGCGGGGTCACTCTGTCACTAACACAGCGCGGGGTCAATCTGTCACTAAATCAGCGCAGGGTCACTCTGTCACTAACACATCGCGGGATCACTCTGTCACTGACACAGTGTGGGGTCACTCTGTCGCTAACACAGCGCAGGGTCATTCTTACGCTGATGCAGCGTGGGGTCGCTCTGTCACTAACACATTGCAGGGTCATTCTGTCATTTACGCAGCGTGGGATCACTCTGTCACTAACACAATGCAGGGTCACTCTGTCACTAATGCCGCGCAGGGTCACTCTGTCATTAACACAGCATGGGGTCCCTCTGTCACTAACACAGCGTGGGTTCACTCTGTCACTAACACAGCGCAGGGCACTTTGTCACTAACACAGCACAGGGTAACTCTGTCACTAACACAGCGTGGGGTCCCTCTGTTACTAACACAGCGTGGGGTCACTCTGTCACTAACGCAGCGCGGGGTAACTCTGTCACTAACACAGCGCAGGGTCGCTCTGTCACTAACACAGTGCAGTGTCACTCTGTCACTAACACAGCAGATGGTCACACTTACGCTGATGCAGCGTGGGGTTGCTCCGTCATTAACACAGCGCAGGGTCACTCTGTCACTTAACACAGCTCGGAGTCACTCTTTCCCTAACACAGCACGGATTCACTCTGTCACTAACACAGCGCAGGGTCACTCTGTCACTAACACAGCACAGGGTCACTCTGTCACTAACGCAGTGCGGGGTAACTCTGTCACTAACAGAGCGCAGGGTCACTCTGTCACTAAAGCAGCGCAGGGTCGCTCTGTCACTAACACAATGCAATGTCACTCTGTCACTAAGACAGCAGATGGTCACTCTTACGCTGATGCAGCGCAGTGTTGCTCTGTCACTAACGCCGTGCAGGGTCACTCTGTCACTAACGCCGTACAGGGACACTCTGTCACTAACACAGCTCATAGTCACTCTGTCACTAACGCAGCACAGTGTCATTCTCACTAACGCAGCACAGGGTAACTCAGTCACTAACGCAATGCAGGGTCACACTATCACTAACGCAGCGCAGGGTCACTCTGTCACTAACACAGCACGGGGTCACTCTGTCACTAACACAGCACAGGGTCACTCTGTCACTAACACAGCGCAGTGTCACTCTGTCACTAACGCAGCGCTGGGTAACTCTGTCACTAACACAGCGTGGGGTCACTCTATCATTAACACAGCGCAGGGTCACTCAGTCACTGACACAGCACGGTGTAACTCTGTCACTAACACAGCGCGGGGACACTCTGTCACTAACACAGCGCAGGGTCACTCTGTCACTAACACAGCACAGGATCACTCTGTCACTAACACAGCACAGGATCACTCTGTCACTAACACAGTGCAGGGTCACTCTGTCACTAACGCAGCGCGGAGTCATTCTGTCACTAACATAGCGCAGGGTAACTCTGTCACTAACACAGCGCATGGTCACTCTGTCGCTAACACAGCGCAGGGTCACTCTGTCACTAACGCAGCACGAGGTCACTCTGTCACTAACACAGTGCAGTGTCACTCTGTCACTAACGCAGCGTGGGATCACTCTGTCACGAACACAATGCAGGGTCAATCTGTCACGAATGCCGCGCAGGGTCACTCTGTCATTAACACAGCGCAGGGTCACTCTGTCACAAACTCAGCGCGGGGTCCCTCTGTCACTAACACAGCATGGGGTCACTCTGTCACTAACACAGCGCAGGGTCACTCTGTTACTGACACAGCGTGGGGTCACTCTGTCACTAACGCTGCACGCGGTCACTCTGTCACTAGCGCCGCGCAGGGTCACTCTTACGCTGATGCAGCGCGTGGTCGCTCTGTCACCAACACAGTGCAGGGTCACTCTGTCACTAACTCAGCACGGGGTCCCTCTGTCAATAACACAGCATGGGGTCACTCTGTCACTAACACAGCGCAGGGTCACTCTGTCACTAACTCAGCGCGGGGTCCCTCTGTCACTAACACAGCACGGGGTCACTCTGTCACTAACACAGCATAGGGTAACTCTGTCACTAACACAGCGCAGTGTCACACTGTCACTAACAGAGCGCGGGTTCACTCTGTCACTAACACAGCGCGGGGACACTCTGTCACTAATGCAGCGCGGGGTCACTCTGTCACTAACACAACGCAGGGCAGGGTCACTCTGTCACTAACACAGCACAGGGTCACTCTGTCACTAACACAGCGCAGTGTCACTCTGTCACTAACGCAGCGCTGGGTAACTCTGTCACTAACACAGCACAGGGTCACTCACTCACTAACACAGCGTGGGGACCCTCTGTCACTAACACAGCGTGGGGTCACTCTGTCACTAACGCAGCACAGTGTCATTCTCACTAACGCAGCACAGGGTAACTCAGTCACTAACGCAACGCAGGGTCACTCTGTCACTAACGCAGCGCAGGGTCACTCTGTCACTAACACAGCACGGGGTCACTCTGTCACTAACACAGCACAGGGTCACTCTGTCACTAACACAGCGCAGTGTCACTCTGTCACTAACGCAGCGCTGGGTAACTCTGTCACTAACACAGCACAGGGTCACTCAATCACTAACACAGCGTGGGGTCCCTCTGTCACTAACACAGCGTGGGTTCACTCTGTCACTAACACAGCGCAGGGCACTCTGTCACTAACACAGCACAGGGTAACTCTGTCACTAACACAGCGTGGGGTCCCTCTGTTACTAACACAGCGTGGGGTCACTCTGTCACTAACGCAGCGCGGGGTAACTCTGTCACTAACACAGCGCAGGGTCGCTCTGTCACTAACACAGTGCAGTGTCACTCTGTCACTAACACAGCAGATGGTCACACTTACGCTGATGCAGCGTGGGGTTGCTCTGTCATTAACACAGCGCAGGGTCACTCTGTCACTTAACACAGCTCGGAGTCACTCTTTCCCTAACACAGCACGGATTCACTCTGTCACTAACACAGCGCAGGGTCACTCTGTCACTAACACAGCACAGGGTCACTCTGTCACTAACGCAGTGCGGGGTAACTCTGTCACTAACAGAGCGCAGGGTCACTCTGTCACTAAAGCAGCGCGGGGTCGCTCTGTCACTAACACAATGCAGTGTCACTCTGTCACTAACACAGCAGATGGTCACTCTTACGCTGATGCAGCGCAGTGTTGCTCTGTCACTAACGCCGTGCAGGGTCACTCTGTCACTAACGCCGTACAGGGACACTCTGTCACTAACACAGCTCATAGTCACTCTGTCACTAACGCAGCACAGTGTCATTCTCACTAACGCAGCACAGGGTAACTCAGTCACTAACGCAATGCAGGGTCACACTGTCACTAACGCAGCGCAGGGTCACTCTGTCACTAACACAGCACGGGGTCACTCTGTCACTAACACAGCACAGGGTCACTCTGTCACTAACACAGCGCAGTGTCACTCTGTCACTAACGCAGCGCTGGGTAACTCTGTCACTAACACAGCACAGGGTCACTCAATCACTAACACAGCGTGGGGTCCCTCTGTCACTAACACAGCGTGGGGTCACTATATCATTAACACAGCGCAGGGTCACTCAGTCACTGACACAGCACGGTGTAACTCTGTCACTAACACAGCGCGGGGACACTCTGTCACTAACACAGCGCAGGGTCACTCTGTCACTAACACAGCACAGGATCACTCTGTCACTAACACAGCACAGGATCACTCTGTCACTAACACAGTGCAGGGTCACTCTGTCACTAACGCAGCGCGGAGTCATTCTGTCACTAACATAGCGCAGGGTAACTCTGTCACTAACACAGCGCATGGTCACTCTGTCGCTAACACAGCGCAGGGTCACTCTGTCACTAACGCAGCACGAGGTCACTCTGTCACTAACACAGTGCAGTGTCACTCTGTCACTAACGCAGCGTGGGATCACTCTGTCACGAACACAATGCAGGGTCAATCTGTCACGAATGCCGCGCAGGGTCACTCTGTCATTAACACAGCGCAGGGTCACTCTGTCACAAACTCAGCGCGGGGTCCCTCTGTCACTAACACAGCATGGGGTCACTCTGTCACTAACACAGCGCAGGGTCACTCTGTTACTGACACAGCGTGGGGTCACTCTGTCACTAACGCTGCACGCGGTCACTCTGTCACTAGCGCCGCGCAGGGTCACTCTTACGCTGATGCAGCGCGTGGTCGCTCTGTCACCAACACAGTGCAGGGTCACTCTGTCACTAACTCAGCACGGTGTCCCTCTGTCAATAACACAGCATGGGGTCACTCTGTCACTAACACAGCGCAGGGTCACTCTGTCACTAACTCAGCGCGGGGTCCCTCTGTCACTAACACAGCACGGGGTCACTCTGTCACTAACACAGCATAGGGTAACTCTGTCACTAACACAGCGCAGTGTCACACTGTCACTAACAGAGCGCGGGTTCACTCTGTCACTAACACAGCGCGGGGACACTCTGTCACTAATGCAGCGCGGGGTCACTCTGTCACTAACACAACGCAGGGCAGGGTCACTCTGTCACTAACACAGCACAGGGTCACTCTGTCACTAACACAGCGCAGTGTCACTCTGTCACTAACGCAGCGCTGGGTAACTCTGTCACTAACACAGCACAGGGTCACTCAATCACTAACACAGCGTGGGGACCCTCTGTCACTAACACAGCGTGGGGTCACTCTGTCACTAACGCAGCACAGTGTCATTCTCACTAACGCAGCACAGGGTAACTCAGTCACTAACGCAACGCAGGGTCACACTGTCACTAACGCAGCGCAGGGTCACTCTGTCACTAACACAGCACGGGGTCACTCTGTCACTAACACAGCACAGGGTCACTCTGTCACTAACACAGCGCAGTGTCACTCTGTCACTAACGCAGCGCTGGGTAACTCTGTCACTAACACAGCACAGGGTCACTCAATCACTAACACAGCGTGGGGTCCCTCTGTCACTAACACAGCGTGGGTTCACTCTGTCACTAACACAGCGCAGGGCACTCTGTCACTAACACAGCACAGGGTAACTCTGTCACTAACACAGCGTGGGGTCCCTCTGTTACTAACACAGCGTGGGGTCACTCTGTCACTAACGCAGCGCGGGGTAACTCTGTCACTAACACAGCGCAGGGTCGCTCTGTCACTAACACAGTGCAGTGTCACTCTGTCACTAACACAGCAGATGGTCACACTTACGCTGATGCAGCGTGGGGTTGCTCTGTCATTAACACAGCGCAGGGTCACTCTGTCACTTAACACAGCTCGGAGTCACTCTTTCCCTAACACAGCACGGATTCACTCTGTCACTAACACAGCGCAGGGTCACTCTGTCACTAACACAGCACAGGGTCACTCTGTCACTAACGCAGTGCGGGGTAACTCTGTCACTAACAGAGCGCAGGGTCACTCTGTCACTAAAGCAGCGCGGGGTCGCTCTGTCACTAACACAATGCAGTGTCACTCTGTCACTAACACAGCAGATGGTCACTCTTACGCTGATGCAGCGCAGTGTTGCTCTGTCACTAACGCCGTGCAGGGTCACTCTGTCACTAACGCCGTACAGGGACACTCTGTCACTAACACAGCTCATAGTCACTCTGTCACTAACGCAGCACAGTGTCATTCTCACTAACGCAGCACAGGGTAACTCTGTCACTAACGCAATGCAGGGTCACACTGTCACTAACGCAGCGCAGGGTCACTCTGTCACTAACACAGCACGGGGTCACTCTGTCACTAACACAGCACAGGGTCACTCTGTCACTAACACAGCGCAGTGTCACTCTGTCACTAACGCAGCGCTGGGTAACTCTGTCACTAACACAGCACAGGGTCACTCAATCACTAACACAGCGTGGGGTCCCTCTGTCACTAACACAGCGTGGGGTCACTCTATCATTAACACAGCGCAGGGTCACTCAGTCACTGACACAGCACGGTGTAACTCTGTCACTAACACAGCGCGGGGACACTCTGTCACTAACACAGCGCAGGGTCACTCTGTCACTAACACAGCACAGGATCACTCTGTCACTAACACAGCACAGGATCACTCTGTCACTAACACAGTGCAGGGTCACTCTGTCACTAACGCAGCGCGGAGTCATTCTGTCACTAACATAGCGCAGGGTAACTCTGTCACTAACACAGCGCATGGTCACTCTGTCGCTAACACAGCGCAGGGTCACTCTGTCACTAACGCAGCACGAGGTCACTCTGTCACTAACACAGTGCAGTGTCACTCTGTCACTAACGCAGCGTGGGATCACTCTGTCACGAACACAATGCAGGGTCAATCTGTCACGAATGCCGCGCAGGGTCACTCTGTCATTAACACAGCGCAGGGTCACTCTGTCACAAACTCAGCGCGGGGTCCCTCTGTCACTAACACAGCATGGGGTCACTCTGTCACTAACACAGCGCAGGGTCACTCTGTTACTGACACAGCGTGGGGTCACTCTGTCACTAACGCTGCACGCGGTCACTCTGTCACTAACGCCGCGCAGGGTCACTCTTACGCTGATGCAGCGCGTGGTCGCTCTGTCACCAACACAGTGCAGGGTCACTCTGTCACTAACTCAGCGCGGGGTCCGCTGTCAATAACACAGCATGGGGTCACTCTGTCACTAACACAGCGCAGGGTCACTCTGTCACTAACTCAGCGCGGGGTCCCTCTGTCACTAACACAGCACGGGGTCACTCTGTCACTAACACAGCATAGGGTAACTCTGTCACTAACACAGCGCAGTGTCACACTGTCACTAACAGAGCGCGGGTTCACTCTGTCACTAACACAGCGCGGGGACACTCTGTCACTAATGCAGCGCGGGGTCACTCTGTCACTAACACAACGCAGGGCAGGGTCACTCTGTCACTAACACAGCACAGGGTCACTCTGTCACTAACACAGCGCAGTGTCACTCTGTCACTAACGCAGCGCTGGGTAACTCTGTCACTAACACAGCACAGGGTCACTCAATCACTAACACAGCGTGGGGACCCTCTGTCACTAACACAGCGTGGGGTCACTCTGTCACTAACGCAGCACAGTGTCATTCTCACTAACGCAGCACAGGGTAACTCAGTCACTAACGCAACGCAGGGTCACACTGTCACTAACGCAGCGCAGGGTCACTCTGTCACTAACACAGCACGGGGTCACTCTGTCACTAACACAGCACAGGGTCACTCTGTCATTAACACAGCGCAGTGTCACTCTGTCACTAACGCAGCGCTGGGTAACTCTGTCACTAACACAGCACAGGGTCACTCAATCACTAACACAGCGTGGGGTCCCTCTGTCACTAACACAGCGTGGGTTCACTCTGTCACTAACACAGCGCAGGGCACTCTGTCACTAACACAGCACAGGGTAACTCTGTCACTAACGCAGTGCGGGGTAACTCTGTCACTAACAGAGCGCAGGGTCACTCTGTCACTAATGCCGCGCAGGGTCACTCTGTCATTAACACAGCGTGGGGTCCCTCTGTCACTAACACAGCGTGGGTTCACTCTGTCACTAACACAGCGCAGGGCACTTTGTCACTAACACAGCACAGGGTAACTCTGTCACTAACACAGCGTGGGGTCCCTCTGTTACTAACACAGCGTGGGGTCACTCTGTCACTAACGCAGCGCGGGGTAACTCTGTCACTAACACAGCGCAGGGTCGCTCTGTCACTAACAAAGTGCAGTGTCACTCTGTCACTAACACAGCAGATGGTCACACTTACGCTGATGCAGCGTGGGGTTGCTCCGTCATTAACACAGCGCAGGGTCACTCTGTCACTTAACACAGCTCGGAGTCACTCTTTACCTAACACAGCACGGATTCACTCTGTCACTAACACAGCGCAGGGTCACTCTGTCACTAACACAGCACAGGGTCACTCTGTCACTAACGCAGTGCGGGGTAACTCTGTCACTAACAGAGCGCAGGGTCACTCTGTCACTAAAGCAGCGCAGGGTCGCTCTGTCACTAACACAATGCAGTGTCACTCTGTCACTAACACAGCAGATGGTCACTCTTACGCTGATGCAGCGCAGTGTTGCTCTGTCACTAACGCCGTGCAGGGTCACTCTGTCACTAACGCCGTACAGGGACACTCTGTCACTAACACAGCTCATAGTCACTCTGTCACTAACGCAGCACAGTGTCATTCTCACTAACGCAGCACAGGGTAACTCAGTCACTAACGCAATGCAGGGTCACACTGTCACTAACGCAGCGCAGGGTCACTCTGTCACTAACACAGCACGGGGTCACTCTGTCACTAACACAGCACAGGGTCACTCTGTCACTAACACAGCGCAGTGTCACTCTGTCACTAACGCAGCGCTGGGTAACTCTGTCACTAACACAGCACAGGGTCACTCAATCACTAACACAGCGTGGGGTCCCTCTGTCACTAACACAGCGTGGGTTCACTCTGTCACTAACACAGCGCAGGGTCACTCAGTTACTGACACAGCACGGTGTAACTCTGTCACTAACACAGCGCGGGGACACTCTGTCACTAACACAGCGCAGGGTCACTCTGTCACTAACACAGCACAGGATCACTCTGTCACTAACACAGCACAGGATCACTCTGTCACTAACACAGTGAAGGGTCACTCTGTCACTAACGCAGCGCGGAGTCATTCTGTCACTAACACAGCACAGGGTCACTCAATCACTAACACAGCGTGGGGTCCCTCTGTCACTAACACAGCGTGGGGTCACTCTATCATTAACACAGCGCAGGGTCACTCAGTTACTGACACAGCACGGTGTAACTCTGTCACTAACACAGCGCGGGGACACTCTGTCACTAACACAGCGCAGGGTCACTCTGTCACTAACACAGCACAGGATCACTCTGTCACTAACACAGCACAGGATCACTCTGTCACTAACACAGTGAAGGGTCACTCTGTCACTAACGCAGCGCGGAGTCATTCTGTCACTAACATAGCGCAGGGTAACTCTGTCACTAACACAGCGCATGGTCACTCTGTCGCTAACACAGCGCAGGGTCACTCTGTCACTAACGCAGCACGAGGTCACTCTGTCACTAACACAGTGCAGTGTCACTCTGTCACTAACGCAGCGTAGTGTCACTCTTAAGCTGATGCAGCGTGGGATCACTCTGTCACGAACACAATGCAGGGTCAATCTGTCACGAATGCCGCGCAGGGTCACTCTGTCACTAACACAGCACAGGATCACTCTGTCACTAACACAGCACAGGATCACTCTGTCACTAACACAGTGAAGGGTCACTCTGTCACTAACGCAGCGCGGAGTCATTCTGTCACTAACATAGCGCAGGGTAACTCTGTCACTAACACAGCGCATGGTCACTCTGTCGCTAACACAGCGCAGGGTCACTCTGTCACTAACGCAGCACGAGGTCACTCTGTCACTAACACAGTGCAGTGTCACTCTGTCACTAACGCAGCGCTGGGTAACTCTGTCACTAACAGCACAGGGTCACTCAATCACTAACACAGCGTGGGGTCCCTCTGTCACTAACGCAGCACAGTGTCACTCTCACTAACGCAACACAGGGTCACTCTGTCACTAACGCAGCGCAGGGTCACACTGTCACTAACGCAGCGCAGGGTCACTCTGTCACTAACACAGCACGGGGTCACTCTGTCACTAACACAGCACAGGGTCATTCTGTCACTAACACAGCGCATGGTCACTCTGTCGCTAACACAGCACAGGGTCACTCTGTCACTAACGCAGCACGAGGTCACTCTGTCACTAACACAGTGCAGTGTCACTCTGTCACTAACGCAGCGTAGTGTCACTCTTAAGCTGATGCAGCGTGGGATCACTCTGTCACGAACACAATGCAGGGTCAATCTGTCACGAATGCCGCGCAGGGTCACTCTGTCACTAACACAGCACAGGATCACTCTGTCACTAACACAGCACAGGATCACTCTGTCACTAACACAGTGAAGGGTCACTCTGTCACTAACGCAGCGCGGAGTCATTCTGTCACTAACATAGCGCAGGGTAACTCTGTCACTAACACAGCGCATGGTCACTCTGTCTCTAACACAGCGCAGGGTCACTCTGTCACTAACGCAGCACGAGGTCACTCTGTCACTAACACAGTGCAGTGTCACTCTGTCACTAACGCAGCGTAGTGTCACTCTTAAGCTGATGCAGCGTGGGATCACTCTGTCACGAACACAATGCAGGGTCAATCTGTCACGAATGCCGCGCAGGGTCACTCTGTCATTAACACAGCGCAGGGTCACTCTGTCACAAACTCAGCGCGGGGTCCCTCTGTCACTAACACAGCATGGGGTCACTCTGTCACTAACACAGCGCAGGGTCACTCTGTTACTGACACAGCGTGGGGTCACTCTGTCACTAACGCTGCACGCGGTCACTCTGTCACTAACGCCGCGCAGGGTCACTCTTACGCTGATGCAGCGCGTGGTCGCTCTGTCACCAACACAGTGCAGGGTCACTCTGTCACTAACTCAGCGCGGGGTCCCTCTGTCAATAACACAGCATGGGGTCACTCTGTCACTAACACAGCGCAGGGTCACTCTGTTACTGACACAGCGTGGGGTCACTCTGTCACTAACGCTGCACGGGGTCACTCTGTCACTAACGCCGCGCAGGGTCACTCTTACGCTGATGCAGCAAGGGGTAACTCTGTCACTAACACAGCGCAGGGTCACTCTGTCACTAACACAGCGCGGGGACACTCTGTCACTAACACAGCGTAGGGTAACTCTGTCACTAACACAGCGCAGTGTCACACTGTCACTAACAGAGCGTGGATTCACTCTGTCACTAACACAGCGCGGGGACACTCTGTCACTAATGCCGCGCATGGTCACTCTGTCACTAACACAGCGCAGGGCAGGGTCACTCTGTCACTAACACAGCACAGGGTCACTCTGTCACTAACACAGCGCAGTGTCACTCTGTCACTAACGCAGCGCTGGGTAACTCTGTCACTAACAGCACAGGGTCACTCAATCACTAACACAGCGTGGGGTCCCTCTGTCACTAACACAGCGTGGGGTCACTCTGTCACTAACGCAGCACAGTGTCACTCTCACTAACGCAGCACAGGGTAACTCTGTCACTAACGCAACGCAGGGTCACACTGTCACTAACGCAGTGCAGGGTCACTCTGTCACTAACACAGCACGGGGTCACTCTGTCACTAACCCAGCACAGGGTCACTCTGTCACTAACACAGCGCAGTGTCACTCTGTCACTAACACTACACATGGTCACTCTGTCACTAATACAGCGCGGGGTAACTCTGTCACTAACACAGCGCAGGATAACACTGTCACTAACACAGCGCAGGGTCACTCTGTCACTAACACAGTGCAGTGTCACTCTCTCACTAACACAGCGCAGGGTCACTCTGTCACTAACACAGTGCAGTGTCACTCTTATGCTGATACAGCGCAGGTTCGCTCTGTCACTAACACAGTGCAGTGTCACTCTGTCACTAACGCCGCGCAGGTTCATTCTTACACTGATGCAGAGCGTGGTCGCTCTGTCACTAACACAGCGCGGGGTCACTCTGTCACTAACACAGCGCGGGGTCACTCTGTCACTAAATCAGCACAGGGTCACTCTGTCACTAACGCGTTGCAGGGTCACTGTCATTTACGCAGCGTGGGATCATTCTGTCACGAACACAATGCTGGGTCAATCTGTCACGAATGCCGCGCAGGGTCACTCTGTCATTAACACAGCGCAGGGTCACTCTGTCACTAATGCAGCGCGGGGTAACTCTGTCACTAACACAGCGCAGGGTAACTCTGTCACTAACACAGTGCATTGTCACTCTGACACTAACACAGCAGATGGTCACTCTTACGCTGATGCAGCGCGTGGTTGCTCTGGCACTAACACAGTGCAGGGTCACTCTGTCACTAACACAGTGCATTGTCACTCTGTCACTAACACAGCAGATGGTCACTCTTACACTGATGCAGCGCGTGGTTGCTCTGTCACTAACACAGTGCAGGGTCACTCTGTCACTAATGCAGCGCAGGGTCACTCTGTCACTAACACAGCGCGGAGGCACTCTGTCACTAACATAGCGCAGGGTAACTCTGTCACTAACACAGCGCAGGGTCACTCTGTCACTAACACAGCGCAGGGTCACTCTTTCACTAACGCAGCGCAGTGTCACTCTTACGCTGATGCAACGCGTGGTCACTCTGTCACTAACACAGTGCAGGGTCACTCTGTCACTAACGCCGCGCAGGGTCACTCTTACACTGATGCAGCGTGTGGTCGCTCAGTCACTAACACAGCACGGGGTCACTCAGTCACTAAGACAGCGCAGGGTCACTCTGTCACTAACACAGCGCGGGGACACTCTGTCACTAACACAGCATAGGGTAACTCTGTCACTAACACAGCGCAGTGTCACACTGTCACTAACAGAGCGCGGGTTCACTCTGTCACTAACGCAGCGCGGGGTAACTCTGTCACTAACACAGCGCAGGGTCGCTCTGTCACTAACAAAGTGCAGTGTCACTCTGTCACTAACACAGCAGATGGTCACACTTACGCTGATGCAGCGTGGGGTTGCTCCGTCATTAACACAGCGCAGGGTCACTCTGTCACTTAACACAGCTCGGAGTCACTCTTTACCTAACACAGCACGGATTCACTCTGTCACTAACACAGCGCAGGGTCACTCTGTCACTAACACAGCACAGGGTCACTCTGTCACTAACGCAGTGCGGGGTAACTCTGTCACTAACAGAGCGCAGGGTCACTCTGTCACTAAAGCAGCGCAGGGTCGCTCTGTCACTAACACAATGCAGTGTCACTCTGTCACTAACACAGCAGATGGTCACTCTTACGCTGATGCAGCGCAGTGTTGCTCTGTCACTAACGCCGTGCAGGGTCACTCTGTCACTAACGCCGTACAGGGACACTCTGTCACTAACACAGCTCATAGTCACTCTGTCACTAACGCAGCACAGTGTCATTCTCACTAACGCAGCACAGGGTAACTCAGTCACTAACGCAATGCAGGGTCACACTGTCACTAACGCAGCGCAGGGTCACTCTGTCACTAACACAGCACGGGGTCACTCTGTCACTAACACAGCACAGGGTCACTCTGTCACTAACACAGCGCAGTGTCACTCTGTCACTAACGCAGCGCTGGGTAACTCTGTCACTAACACAGCACAGGGTCACTCAATCACTAACACAGCGTGGGGTCCCTCTGTCACTAACACAGCGTGGGGTCACTCTATCATTAACACAGCGCAGGGTCACTCAGTTACTGACACAGCACGGTGTAACTCTGTCACTAACACAGCGCGGGGACACTCTGTCACTAACACAGCGCAGGGTCACTCTGTCACTAACACAGCACAGGATCACTCTGTCACTAACACAGCACAGGATCACTCTGTCACTAACACAGTGAAGGGTCACTCTGTCACTAACGCAGCGCGGAGTCATTCTGTCACTAACACAGCACAGGGTCACTCAATCACTAACACAGCGTGGGGTCCCTCTGTCACTAACACAGCGTGGGGTCACTCTATCATTAACACAGCGCAGGGTCACTCAGTTACTGACACAGCACGGTGTAACTCTGTCACTAACACAGCGCGGGGACACTCTGTCACTAACACAGCGCAGGGTCACTCTGTCACTAACACAGCACAGGATCACTCTGTCACTAACACAGCACAGGATCACTCTGTCACTAACACAGTGAAGGGTCACTCTGTCACTAACGCAGCGCGGAGTCATTCTGTCACTAACATAGCGCAGGGTAACTCTGTCACTAACACAGCGCATGGTCACTCTGTCGCTAACACAGCGCAGGGTCACTCTGTCACTAACGCAGCACGAGGTCACTCTGTCACTAACACAGTGCAGTGTCACTCTGTCACTAACGCAGCGTAGTGTCACTCTTAAGCTGATGCAGCGTGGGATCACTCTGTCACGAACACAATGCAGGGTCAATCTGTCACGAATGCCGCGCAGGGTCACTCTGTCACTAACACAGCACAGGATCACTCTGTCACTAACACAGCACAGGATCACTCTGTCACTAACACAGTGAAGGGTCACTCTGTCACTAACGCAGCGCGGAGTCATTCTGTCACTAACATAGCGCAGGGTAACTCTGTCACTAACACAGCGCATGGTCACTCTGTCGCTAACACAGCGCAGGGTCACTCTGTCACTAACGCAGCACGAGGTCACTCTGTCACTAACACAGTGCAGTGTCACTCTGTCACTAACGCAGCGTAGTGTCACTCTTAAGCTGATGCAGCGTGGGATCACTCTGTCACGAACACAATGCAGGGTCAATCTGTCACGAATGCCGCGCAGGGTCACTCTGTCATTAACACAGCGCAGGGTCACTCTGTCACAAACTCAGCGCGGGGTCCCTCTGTCACTAACACAGCATGGGGTCACTCTGTCACTAACACAGCGCAGGGTCACTCTGTTACTGACACAGCGTGGGGTCACTCTGTCACTAACGCTGCACGCGGTCACTCTGTCACTAACGCCGCGCAGGGTCACTCTTACGCTGATGCAGCGCGTGGTCGCTCTGTCACCAACACAGTGCAGGGTCACTCTGTCACTAACTCAGCGCGGGGTCCCTCTGTCAATAACACAGCATGGGGTCACTCTGTCACTAACACAGCGCAGGGTCACTCTGTTACTGACACAGCGTGGGGTCACTCTGTCACTAACGCTGCACGGGGTCACTCTGTCACTAACGCCGCGCAGGGTCACTCTTACGCTGATGCAGCAAGGGGTAACTCTGTCACTAACACAGCGCAGGGTCACTCTGTCACTAACACAGCGCGGGGACACTCTGTCACTAACACAGCGTAGGGTAACTCTGTCACTAACACAGCGCAGTGTCACACTGTCACTAACAGAGCGTGGATTCACTCTGTCACTAACACAGCGCGGGGACACTCTGTCACTAATGCCGCGCATGGTCACTCTGTCACTAACACAGCGCAGGGCAGGGTCACTCTGTCACTAACACAGCACAGGGTCACTCTGTCACTAACACAGCGCAGTGTCACTCTGTCACTAACGCAGCGCTGGGTAACTCTGTCACTAACAGCACAGGGTCACTCAATCACTAACACAGCGTGGGGTCCCTCTGTCACTAACACAGCGTGGGGTCACTCTGTCACTAACGCAGCACAGTGTCACTCTCACTAACGCAGCACAGGGTAACTCTGTCACTAACGCAACGCAGGGTCACACTGTCACTAACGCAGTGCAGGGTCACTCTGTCACTAACACAGCACGGGGTCACTCTGTCACTAACCCAGCACAGGGTCACTCTGTCACTAACACAGCGCAGTGTCACTCTGTCACTAACACTACACATGGTCACTCTGTCACTAATACAGCGCGGGGTAACTCTGTCACTAACACAGCGCAGGATAACACTGTCACTAACACAGCGCAGGGTCACTCTGTCACTAACACAGTGCAGTGTCACTCTCTCACTAACACAGCGCAGGGTCACTCTGTCACTAACACAGTGCAGTGTCACTCTTATGCTGATACAGCGCAGGTTCGCTCTGTCACTAACACAGTGCAGTGTCACTCTGTCACTAACGCCGCGCAGGTTCATTCTTACACTGATGCAGAGCGTGGTCGCTCTGTCACTAACACAGCGCGGGGTCACTCTGTCACTAACACAGCGCGGGGTCACTCTGTCACTAAATCAGCACAGGGTCACTCTGTCACTAACGCGTTGCAGGGTCACTGTCATTTACGCAGCGTGGGATCATTCTGTCACGAACACAATGCTGGGTCAATCTGTCACGAATGCCGCGCAGGCTCACTCTGTCATTAACACAGCGCAGGGTCACTCTGTCACTAATGCAGCGCGGGGTAACTCTGTCACTAACACAGCGCAGGGTAACTCTGTCACTAACACAGTGCATTGTCACTCTGACACTAACACAGCAGATGGTCACTCTTACGCTGATGCAGCGCGTGGTTGCTCTGGCACTAACACAGTGCAGGGTCACTCTGTCACTAACACAGTGCATTGTCACTCTGTCACTAACACAGCAGATGGTCACTCTTACACTGATGCAGCGCGTGGTTGCTCTGTCACTAACACAGTGCAGGGTCACTCTGTCACTAATGCAGCGCAGGGTCACTCTGTCACTAACACAGCGCGGAGGCACTCTGTCACTAACATAGCGCAGGGTAACTCTGTCACTAACACAGCGCAGGGTCACTCTGTCACTAACACAGCGCAGGGTCACTCTTTCACTAACGCAGCGCAGTGTCACTCTTACGCTGATGCAACGCGTGGTCACTCTGTCACTAACACAGTGCAGGGTCACTCTGTCACTAACGCCGCGCAGGGTCACTCTTACACTGATGCAGCGTGTGGTCGCTCAGTCACTAACACAGCACGGGGTCACTCAGTCACTAAGACAGCGCAGGGTCACTCTGTCACTAACACAGCGCGGGGACACTCTGTCACTAACACAGCATAGGGTAACTCTGTCACTAACACAGCGCAGTGTCACACTGTCACTAACAGAGCGCGGGTTCACTCTGTCACTAACACAGCGCGGGGACACTCTGTCACTAATGCAGCGCGGGGTCACTCTGTCACTAACACAACGCAGGGCAGGGTCACTCTGTCACTAACACAGCACAGGGTCACTCTGTCACTAACACAGCGCAGTGTCACTCTGTCACAAACGCAGCGCTGGGTAACTCTGTCACTAACACAGCACAGAATCACTCAATCACTAACACAGCGTGGGGTCCCTCTGTCAATAACACAGCGTGGGGTCACTCTGTCACTAACGCAGCACAGTGTCACTCTCACTAACGCAACACAGGGTCACTCTGTCACTAACGCAGCGCAGGGTCACACTGTCACTAACGCAGCGCAGGGTCACTCTGTCACTAACACAGCACGGGGTCACTCTGTCACTAACACAGCACAGGGTCACTCTGTCACTAACACAGCGCAGTGTCACTCTGTCACTAACGCAGCGCTGGGTAACTCTGTCCCTAACACAGCACAGGGTCACTCAATCACTAACAAAGTGTGGAGTCCCTCTGTCACTAACACAGCGTGGGGTCACTCTGTCACTAACACAGCGCAGGGCACTCTGTCACTAACACAGCACAGGGTAACTCTGTCACTAACACAGCGTGGGGTCCCTCTGTTACTAACACAGCGCGGATTCACTCTGTCACTAACACAGCGCAGGGTCACTCTGTCACTAACGCAGCTCGGAGTCACTCTTTCCCTAACACAGCGCAGATTCACTCTGTCACTAACACAGCGCAGGGTCACTCTGTCACTAACGCAGCGCGAGGTCACTCTGTCACTAACACAGCACAGGGTCACTCTGTCACTAAATCAGAGCAGGGTCCCTCTGTCAATAACACAGCGTGGGGTCACTCTGTCACTAACGCAGCACAGTGTCACTCTCACTAACGCAACACAGGGTCACTCTGTCACTAACGCAGCGCAGGGTCACACTGTCACTAACGCAGCGCAGGGTCACTCTGTCACTAACACAGCACGGGGTCACTCTGTCACTAACACAGCACAGGGTCACTCTGTCACTAACACAGCGCAGTGTCACTCTGTCACTAACGCAGCGCTGGGTAACTCTGTCCCTAACACAGCACAGGGTCACTCAATCACTAACAAAGTGTGGAGTCCCTCTGTCACTAACACAGCGTGGGGTCACTCTGTCACTAACACAGCGCAGGGCACTCTGTCACTAACACAGCACAGGGTAACTCTGTCACTAACACAGCGTGGGGTCCCTCTGTTACTAACACAGCGCGGATTCACTCTGTCACTAACAAAGCGCAGGGTCACTCTGTCACTAACACAGCTCGGAGTCACTCTTTCCCTAACACAGCGCGGATTCACTCTGTCACTAACACAGCGCAGGGTCACTCTGTCACTAACGCAGTGCGGGGTAACTCTGGCACGAACAGAGCGCAGGGTCACTCTGTCACTAAATCAGAGCAGGGTCACTCTCTCACTAACACAGCGCGGGGTCACTCTGTCACTAACGCAGCATGTTGTCACTCTGTCACTAAAGCAGAGCAGGGTCACTCTGTCACTAACACAGCGCGAGGTCACTCTGTCACTAATGCAGCATGTTGTCACTCTGTCACTAACACAGCGCAGGGTCACTCTGTCACTAACGCAGCTCGAGGTCACTCTGTCACTAACACAGCGCAGGGTCACTCTGTCACTAACACAGCGCAGGGTCACTCTGTCACTAACGCTGCGCGAGGTCACTCTGTCACTAACACAGCGCAGGGTCACTCTGTCACTAACGCAGTGCAGTGTCACTCTGTCACTAACGCAGCGCAGTGTCACTCTTACGCTGATGCAACGCGTGGTCACTCTGTCACTAACACAGTGCAGGGTCACTCTGTCACTAACGCCGCGCAGGATCACTCTTACACTGAATCAGCGTGTGGTCGCTCAGTCACTAACACAGCGCAGGGTCACTCGGTCACTAAATCAGCGCGGGGTCCCTCTGTCACTAACACAGCACGGGGTCACTCTGTCACTAACACAGCGCAGGGTCACTCTGTCACTAACACAGCGCAGTGTCACACTGTCACTAACAGAGCGCGGGTTCACTCTGTCACTAACACAGCGCGGGGTCACTCTGTCACTAACACAACGCAGGGCAGGGTCACTCTGTCACTAACACAGCACAGGGTCACTCTGTCACTAACACAGCGCAGTGTCACTCTGTCACTAACGCAGCGCTGGGTAACTCTGTCACTAACACAGCACAGAGTCACTCAATCACTAACACAGCGTGGGGTCCCTCTGTCACTAACACAGCGTGGGGTCACTCTGTCACTAACGCAGCACAGTGTCACTCTCACTAACGCAGCACAGGGTAACTCTGTCACTAACGCAACGCAGGGTCACACTGTCACTAACGCAGCGCAGGGTCACTCTGTCACTAACACAGCACGGGGTCACTCTGTCACTAACACAGCACAGGGTCACTCTGTCACTAACACAGCGCAGTGTCACTCTGTCACTAACGCAGCGCTGGGTAACTCTGTCACTAACACAGCACAGGGTCACTCAATCACTAACACAGCGTGGGGTCCCTCTGTCACTAACACAGCGTGGGTTCACTCTGTCACTAACACAGCGCAGGGCACTCTGTCACTAACACAGCACAGGGTAACTCTGTCACTAACACAGCGTGGGGTCCCTCTGTTACTAACACAGCGTGGGGTCACTCTGTCACTAACGCAGCGCGGGGTAACTCTGTCACTAACACAGCGCAGGGTCGCTCTGTCACTAACACAGTGCAGTGTCACTCTGTCACTAACACAGCAGATGGTCACACTTACGCTGATGCAGCGTGGGGTTGCTCCGTCATTAACACAGCGCAAGGTCACTCTGTCACTTAACACAGCTCGGAGTCATTGTTTCCCTAATACAGCGCGGATTCACTCTGTCACTAACACAGCGCAGGGTCACTCTGTCACTAACACAGCACAGGGTCACTCTGTCACTAACGCATTGCGGGGTAACTCTATCACTAACAGAGCGCAGGGTCACTCTGTCACTAAAGCAGCGCAGGGTCGCTCTGTCACTAACACAATGCAGTGTCACTCTGTCACTAACACAGCAGATGGTCACTCTTACGCTGATGCAGCGCAGTGTTGCTCTGTCACTAATGCCGTGCAGGGTCACTCTGTCACTAACGCCGTACAGGGTCACTCTGTCACTTACACAGCTCAGAGTCACTCTGTCACTAACGCAGCGCAGGGTCACTCTCTCACTAACACAGCACGGGGTCACTCTGTCACTAACACAGCACAGGGTCACTCTGTCACTAACACAGTGCGGGGTAACTCTGTCACTAACGATCGCAGTGTCACTGTCACTAACACAGCACAGGGTCACTCTGTCACTAACGCAGCGTGGGGTAACTCTGTCACTAACAGAGCTCAGGGTCACTCTGTCACTAAAGCAACGCAGGGTCACTCTGTCACTAACACAGCACAGGGTCACTCTGTCACTAACGCAGCATGTGGTCACTCTGTCACTAACGCAGCGCAGGGTAACTCTATCACTAACAGAGCGCAGGTTAACTCTGTCACTAACACAGCGCAGGGTCGCTTTGTCACTAACACAATGCAGTGTCACTCTGTCACTAACACAGCAGATGGTCGCTCTTACGCTGATGCAGCGCAGTGTTGCTCTGTCAATAACGCCGTGCAGGATCACTCTGTCACTAACGCCGTGCAGGGTCACTCTGTCACTAACACAGCTCAGAGTCACTCTGTCACTAACACAGCGCGGAGTCACTCTGTCACTAATAGCGCGGAGTCACTCTGTCACTAATAGCGCGGAGTCACTCTGTCACTAATAGCGCGGAGTCACTCTGTCACTAACACAGCGCAGGGTAACTCTGTCACTAACACAGCACAGGGTAACTCTGTCACTAACACAGCGCAGGGTCACTCTGTCACTAACACAGTGCAGTGTCACTCTTACGCTGATACAGCGCAGGGTCGCTCTGTCACTAACACAATGCATTGTCACTCTGTCACTAACGCAGCACAGGGTCACTCTGTCACTAACACAGCTCAGGGTCACTCTGTCACTAAGACAGCACAGGGTCACTCTGTCACTAACACAGCTCAGGGTCACTCTGTCACTAACACAGCGTGGGGTCACTCTGTCATTAACACATCGCAGGGTAACTCTGTCACTAACACAGCGTGTGGTCACTCTGTCACTAACACAGCGCGGGGTAACTCTGTCACAAATGCAGCGCAGTGTCTCTCTGTCACTAACGCAGCGCAGGGTCACTCTGTCACTAACGGAGCACAGGGTCACTCTCTCACTAACACAGTGCGGGGTCACTCTGTCACAAACGCAGCATGTTGTCACTCTGTCACTAACACAGCACAGGGTCATTCTGTCACTAACACAGCGCAGGTTCACTCTGTCACTAACACAGCGCAAAGTCACTCTGTCACTAACACAGCGCAGGGTCATTCTGTCACTAACGCAGCGCCGGGTAACTCCGTCACTAACACAGCGCAGGGTAACTCTGTCACTAACACAGCACAGGGTCACTCTGTCACTAACACAGCACAGGCTCACTCTGTCACTAACACAGTGCAGGGTCACTCTGTCACTAACACCACGCAGGGTCACTCTGTCATTAACACAGCGCAGCGTCACTCTGTCACTAACGCAGCACAGGGTCACTCTGACATTAATACAGTGCGGGGACACTCTGTCACTAACGCAGCGCAGGGTAACTCTTTCACTAACACATCACAGGGTCACTCTGTCTCTAACACAGCACAGGATCACTCTGTCACTAATACCGTGCAGGGTAACTCTGTCACTAACACAGCGCATTGTCACTCTGTCATTAACTCAGCATGGGGTAACTCTGTCACTAACGCAGCGCAGGGTCACTCTGTCACTAACACAGCGCGGGTGCACTCTGTCACTAACACAGCGCGGGGACACTCTGTCACTAACGCAGCACAGGGTCACTCTGTCACTAACGCAGCGCAGGGCAGGGTCACTCTGTCACTAACACAGCACAGGGTCACTCTGTCAATAACACAGCTCAGGGTCACTCTGTCACTAACACAGCGTGGGGTCACTCTGTCATTAACACATCGCAGGGTAACTCTGTCACTAACACAGCGTGTGGTCACTCTGTCACTAACACAGCGCGGGGTAACTCTGTCACTAATGCAGCGCAGTGTCACTCTGTCACTAACGCAGCGCATGGTCACTCTGTCACTAACGCAGCACAGGGTCACTCTCTCAATAACACAGTGCGGGGTCACTCTGTCACTAACGCAGCATGTTGTCACTCTGTCACTAACGCAGCACAGGGTCATTCTGTCACTAACACAGCGCAGGTTCACTCTGTCACTAACACAGCGCAGGGTAACTCTGTCACTAACACAGCGCGGGGTCGCTCTGTCACTAACACAGTGCATTGTCACTCTGTCACTAACACAGCAGATGGTCACTCTTACGCTGATGCAGCGCGGGGTCGCTCTGTCACTTACACAATGCAGGGTCACTCTGTCACTAACACAGCGCGGTGTCACTCTGTCACTAACACAGCTCAGGGTCACTCTGTCTCTAACACAGCACAGGATCACTCTGTCACTAATACCGTGCAGGGTCACTCTGTCACTAACACAGCGCATTGTCACTCTGTCACTAACTCAGCATGGGGTAACTCTGTCACTAACGCAGCGCAGGGTCACTCTGTCACTAACACAGCACGGGTGCACTCTGTCACTAACACAGCGCGGGGACACTCTGTCACTAACGCAGCACAGGGTCAGTCTGTCACTAACGCAGTGAGGGGTCACTCTGTCACTAACGCAGCACAGGGTCACTCTCTCACTAACACAGTGCGGGGTCACTCTGTCACTAACGCAGCATGTCATCACTCTGTCACTAACACAGCACAGGGTCATTCTGTCACTAACACAGCGCAGGTTCACTCTGTCACTAACACAGCGCAGGGTCACTCTGTCACTAACACAGCGCAGGGTCATTCTGTCCCTAACGCAGCGCCGGGTAACTCTGTCACTAACACATTGCATTGTCACTCCGTCACTAACACAGCAGATGGTCACTCTTACGCTGATGCAGCGCGGGGTCGCTCTGTCACTAACACAGTGCAGGGTCACTCTGTCATTAACACAGCGCAGGGCCACTCTGTCACTAACACAGCGCGGTGTCACTCTGTCACTAACACAGCTCAGGGTCACTCTGTCACTAACACAGCACAGGATCACTCTGTCACTAATACCGTGCAGTGTCACTCTGTCACAAACACAGCGCATTGTCACTCTGTCACTAACTCAGCATGGGTTAACTCTGTCACTAACACAGCGCAGGGTCACTCTGTCACTAACACAGCGCGGGTGCACTCTGTCACTAACACAGCGCGGGGACACTCTGTCACTAATGCAGCACAGGGTCAGTCTGTCACTAAAGCAGTGCGGGGTCACTCTGTCACTAACGCAGCACAGGGTCACTCTCTCACTAACACAGTGCGGGGTCACTCTGTCACTAACGCAGCATGTTGTCACTCTGTCACTAACACAGCACAGGGTCATTCTGTCACTAACACAGTGCAGGGTCACTCTGTCACTAACACAGTGCAGGGTCACTCTGTCACTAACGCCATGCAGGGTCACTCTGTCATTAACACAGCGCAGCGTCACTCTGTCACTAACGCAGCACAGGGTCACTCTGACACTAATACAGTGCGGGGACACTCTGTCACTAACACAGCGCAGGGTAACTCTGTCACTAACACAGCACAGGGTCACTCTGTCTCTAACACAGCACAGGATCACTCTGTCACTAATACCGTGCAGTGTCACTCTGTCACTAACACAGCGCATTGTCACTTTGTCATTAACTCAGCATGGGGTAACTCTGTCACTAACGCAGCGCAGGGTCACTCTGTCACTAACGCAGCGCAGGGCAGGGTCACTCTGTCACTAACACAGCACAGGGTCACTCTGTCATTAACACAGCTCAGGGTCACTCTGTCACTAACACAGCTCAGGGTCACTCTGTCACTAACACAGCGTGGGGTCACTCTGTCACTAACACAGCGTGTGGTCACTCTGTCACTAACACAGCGCGGGGTAACTCTGTCACTAATGCAGCGCAGTGTCACTCTGTCTCTAACACAGCACAGGATCACTCTGTCACTAATACCGTGCAGGGTCACTCTGTCACTAACACAGCGCATTGTCACTCTGTCAAAAACTCAGCATGGGGTAACTCTGTCACTAACGCAGCGCAGGGTCACTCTGTCGCTAACACAGCGCGGGTGCACTCTGTCACTAACAAAGCGCGAGGACACTCTGTCACTAACGCAGCACAGGGGTCACTCTGTCACTAACGCAGCGCAGGGCAGGGTCACTCTGTCACTAACACAGCACAGGGTCACTCTGTCACTAACACAGCGCAGTGTCACTCTGTCACTAACGCAGCGCATGGTCACTCTGTCACTAACGCAGCACAGGGTCACTCTCTCACTAACACAGTGCGGGGTCACTCTCTCACTAACACAGTGCGGGGTCACTCTGTCACTAACGCAGCATGTTGTCACTCTGTCACTAACGCAGCACAGGGTCATTCTGTCACTAACACAGCGCAGGTTCACTCTGTCACTAACACAGCGCAGGGTCACTCTGTCACTAACACAGCGCAGGGTCATTCTGTCACTAACGCAGCGCCGGGTAACTCCGTCACTAACACAGCGCAGGGTAACTCCATCACTAACACAGCGCGGGGTCGCTCTGTCACTAACACATTGCATTGTCACTCCGTCACTAACACAGCAGATGGTCACTCTTACGCTGATGCAGCGCGGGGTCGCTCTGTCACTAACACAGTGCGGGGTCACTCTGTCATTAACACAGCGCAGGGCCACTCTGTCACTAACACAGCGCGGTGTCACTCTGTCACTAACACAGCTCAGGGTCACTCTGTCACTAACACAGCACAGGGTCACTGTCACCAACACAGTGCAGTGTCACTCTGTCACTAACACAGCGCGGGTGCACTCTGTCACTAACATAGCGCGGGGACACTCTGTCACTAATGCAGCGCGGGGTCACTCTGTCACTAACGCAGCGCAGGGCAGGGTCACTCTGTCACTAACACAGCACAGGGTCACTCTGTCACTAACACAGCTCAGGGTCACTCTGTCACTAACACAGCGTGGGGTCACTCTGTCATTAACACAGCGCAGGGTCACTCTATCACTAACACAGCGCGGTGTAACTGTCACTAACACAGCGCAAGGTCACTCTGTCACTAACAGCGCAGGGTCACTCTGTCACTAACACAGCACGGGGTCACTCTGTCACTAAGTCAGCGCAGGGTCACTCTGTCACTAATGCAGCGCAAGGTCACTCTGTCACTAACACAGTGCAGGGTCACTCTGTCACTGACACAGCACAGGGTAACTCTGTCACTAACACAGTACAGGGTAACTCTGTCACTAACACAGCGGAGGGTAACTCTGTCACTAACACAGTGTGGGGTCACTCTGTCACTAACACAGCGCGGGGTCACTCTGTCACTAACACAGCGCGGGGTCACTCTGTCACTAACACAGCATAGGGTAACTCTGTCACTAACGCAGCGTGGGGTAACTCTGTCACTAAAACAGCACGAGGTCACTCTGTCACTAACGCAGCGCAGTGTCACTCTCTCACTAACACAGTGCAGGGCCACTCTGTCACTAACACAGCACGGGGTCACTCTGTCACTAACGCAGCGCAGGGGCACTCTGTCACTAACACAGCGCGGGGTAACTGTCACTAACACAGCACAGGGTCATTCTATCACTAACACAGCGCAGGGTCACTCTGTCACTAACGCAGCGCGGGATCACTCTGTCACTAACACAGCACAGGGTCACTCTCTCACTAACACAGCGCGGGGTCACTCTGTCACTAACGCAGCATGTTGTCACTCTGTCACTAACGCAGCGCAGGGTAACTCTGTCACTAACGCAGCATGGGGTCACTCTGTCACTAACATAGCGCGGGGTCACTCTGTCACTAACGCAGCGCAGGGTCACTCTGTCACTAACGCAGTGCAGGGTCACTCTCTCACTAACAGCGCGGGGTCACTCTGTCACTAACGCAGCATGTTGTAACTCTGTCACTAACGCTGCGCAGGGTTACTATGTCACTAACACAGCGCGGGGACACTCTGTCACTAACACAGCGCAGGGTAACTCTGTCACTAACACAGCACAGGGTCACTCTGTCACTAACACAGTGCAGGGACACTCTGTCACTAACACAGCGCCGGGTAACTCTGTCACTAACACAGCACAGGGTCACCCTGTCACTATCACAGCACAGGGTAACTCTGTCACTAACACAGCGTGGCTTAACTCTGTCACTAGCGCAGCATGTTGTCACTCTGTCACTAACACAGCGTGGGGTCACTCTGTCACTTACACAGCGCAGCGTCACTCCGTCACTAACACAGTGCAGGGTCACTCTGTCACTAACACAGCGCAGGGTCACTCTGTCACTAACGCAGCGCAGGGTCACTCTGTCACAAACGCAGCGCAGGGTCACTCTGTCACTAACACAGCGCGGGGAAACTCTGTCACTAACACAGCGCAGGGTAACTCTGTCACTAACACAGCGCAGGGTCACTCTCTCACTAACACAGCGCGGGGTCACTCTGTCACTAACGCAGCATGTTGTCACTCTGTCACTAACGCAGCGCAGGGTAACTCTGTCACTAACGCAGCATGGGGTCACTCTGTCACTAACACAGCGTGGGGTCACTCTGTCACTTACACAGCGCAGCGTCACTCTGTCACTAACACAGTGCAGGGTCACTCTGTCACTAACTCAGCGCGGGGTAACTCTGTCACTAATGCAGCGCAAGGT
Source organism: Carcharodon carcharias (assembly GCF_017639515.1). Taxonomy (NCBI): domain Eukaryota; kingdom Metazoa; phylum Chordata; class Chondrichthyes; order Lamniformes; family Lamnidae; genus Carcharodon; species Carcharodon carcharias. The sequence goes on along the minus strand of NC_054482.1, from coordinate 27,010,787 downwards.
CACTCTGTCACTAACACAGCGCGGGGAAACTCTGTCACTAACACAGCACAGGGTAACTCTGTCACTAACACAGCGCAGGGTCACTCTGTCACTAACACAGCACAGGATCACTCGGTCACTAACACCGTGCAGGGTCACTCTGTCAAAACAGCGCGGGGTCACTCTGTCACTAACACAGCGCAGGCTAACTCTGTCACTAACACAGCGCAGGGTCACTCTGTCACTGACACAGCACAGGGTAACTCTGTCACTAACACAGCTCAGGGTCACTCTGTCACTAACACAGCGTGGGGTCACTCTGTCATCAACACAGCGCAGGGTCACTCTATCACTAACACAGCGCGGTGTAACTGTCACTAACACAGCGCAGGGTCACTCTGTCACTAACAGCGCGGGGTCACTCTGTCACTAACACAGCGCGGGGTCACTCTGTCACTAACTCAGCGCGGGGTAACTCTGTCACTAATGCCGCGCAAGGTCACTCTGTCACTAACACAGTGCAGGGTCACTCTGTCACTAACACAGCGTGGGGTCACTCTGTCATTAACACAGCGCAGGGTCACTCTATCACTAACACAGCGCGGTGTAACTGTCACTAACACAGCGCAGGGTCACTCTGTCACTAACACAGTGCAGGGTCACTCTGTCACTGACAGAGCACAGGGTAACTCTGTCACTAACACAGCGCAGGGTAACTCTGTTACTAACACAGCGCGGGGTCACGCTGTCACTAACACAGCACAGGGTAACTCTGTCACTAACGCTGCGTTGGGTAACTCTGTCACTAACACAGTGCATTGTCACTCTGTCACTAACACAGCAGATGGTCACTCTTACGCTGATGCAGCGCGGGTTCGCTCTGTCACTAACACAGTGCAGGGTCACTCTGTCACTAACGCAGCATGTTGTCTCTCTGTCACTAACACAGCGCAGGGTCACTCTGTCACTAACGCAGCGCGGGATCACTCTGTCACTATCACAGCGCAGGGTCACTCTGTCACTAACTCAGCGCGGGGTCACTCTGTCACTAATGCAGCGCAAAGGTCAGTCTGTCACTAACACAGCGCGGGGTCACTCTGTCACTAACACAGCACAGGGTAACTCTGTCACTAACGCAGCGTGGGGTAACTCTGTCACTAACACAGCACGGGGTCACTCTGTCACTAACACAGCTCAGGGTAACTCTGTCACTAACACAGTGCATTGTCACTCCGTCACTAACACAGCAGATGGTCACTCTTACGCTGATGCAGCGCGGGGTCGCTCTGTCACTAACACAGTGCGGGGTCACTCTGTCATTAACACAGCGCAGGGCCACTCTGTCACTAACACAGCGCGGTGTCACTCTGTCACTAACACAGCTCAGGGTCACTCTGTCACTAACACAGCACAGGGTCACTGTCACCAACACAGTGCAGTGTCACTCTGTCACTAACACAGCGCGGGTGCACTCTGTCACTAACATAGCGCGGGGACACTCTGTCACTAATGCAGCGCGGGGTCACTCTGTCACTAACGCAGCGCAGGGCAGGGTCACTCTGTCACTAACACAGCACAGGGTCACTCTGTCACTAACACAGCTCAGGGTCACTCTGTCACTAACACAGCGTGGGGTCACTCTGTCATTAACACAGCGCAGGGTCACTCTATCACTAACACAGCGCGGTGTAACTGTCACTAACACAGCGCAAGGTCACTCTGTCACTAACAGCGCAGGGTCACTCTGTCACTAACACAGCACGGGGTCACTCTGTCACTAAGTCAGCGCAGGGTCACTCTGTCACTAATGCAGCGCAAGGTCACTCTGTCACTAACACAGTGCAGGGTCACTCTGTCACTGACACAGCACAGGGTAACTCTGTCACTAACACAGTACAGGGTAACTCTGTCACTAACACAGCGGAGGGTAACTCTGTCACTAACACAGTGTGGGGTCACTCTGTCACTAACACAGCGCGGGGTCACTCTGTCACTAACACAGCGCGGGGTCACTCTGTCACTAACACAGCATAGGGTAACTCTGTCACTAACGCAGCGTGGGGTAACTCTGTCACTAAAACAGCACGAGGTCACTCTGTCACTAACGCAGCGCAGTGTCACTCTCTCACTAACACAGTGCAGGGCCACTCTGTCACTAACACAGCACGGGGTCACTCTGTCACTAACGCAGCGCAGGGGCACTCTGTCACTAACACAGCGCGGGGTAACTGTCACTAACACAGCACAGGGTCATTCTATCACTAACACAGCGCAGGGTCACTCTGTCACTAACGCAGCGCGGGATCACTCTGTCACTAACACAGCACAGGGTCACTCTCTCACTAACACAGCGCGGGGTCACTCTGTCACTAACGCAGCATGTTGTCACTCTGTCACTAACGCAGCGCAGGGTAACTCTGTCACTAACGCAGCATGGGGTCACGCTGTCACTAACACAGCGTGGGGTCACTCTGTCACTTACACAGCGCAGCGTCACTCTGTCACTAACACAGTGCAGGGTCACTCTGTCACTAACACAGCGCAGGGTCACTCTGTCACTAACGCAGCGCAGGGTCACTCTGTCACAAACGCAGCGCAGGGTCACTCTGTCACTAACACAGCGCGGGGAAACTCTGTCACTAACACAGCGCAGGGTAACTCTGTCACTAACACAGCGCAGGGTCACTCTCTCACTAACACAGCGCGGGGTCACTCTGTCACTAACGCAGCATGTTGTCACTCTGTCACTAACGCAGCGCAGGGTAACTCTGTCACTAACGCAGCATGGGGTCACTCTGTCACTAACACAGCGTGGGGTCACTCTGTCACTTACACAGCGCAGCGTCACTCTGTCACTAACACAGTGCAGGGTCACTCTGTCACTAACTCAGCGCGGGGTAACTCTGTCACTAATGCAGCGCAAGGTCACTCTGTCACTAACACAGCGCGGGGAAACTCTGTCACTAACACAGCACAGGGTAACTCTGTCACTAACACAGCGCAGGGTCACTCTGTCACTAACACAGCACAGGATCACTCGGTCACTAACACCGTGCAGGGTCACTCTGTCAAAACAGCGCGGGGTCACTCTGTCACTAACACAGCGCAGGCTAACTCTGTCACTAACACAGCGCAGGGTCACTCTGTCACTGACACAGCACAGGGTAACTCTGTCACTAACACAGCTCAGGGTCACTCTGTCACTAACACAGCGTGGGGTCACTCTGTCATCAACACAGCGCAGGGTCACTCTATCACTAACACAGCGCGGTGTAACTGTCACTAACACAGCGCAGGGTCACTCTGTCACTAACAGCGCGGGGTCACTCTGTCACTAACACAGCGCGGGGTCACTCTGTCACTAACTCAGCGCGGGGTAACTCTGTCACTAATGCCGCGCAAGGTCACTCTGTCACTAACACAGTGCAGGGTCACTCTGTCACTAACACAGCGTGGGGTCACTCTGTCATTAACACAGCGCAGGGTCACTCTATCACTAACACAGCGCGGTGTAACTGTCACTAACACAGCGCAGGGTCACTCTGTCACTAACACAGTGCAGGGTCACTCTGTCACTGACAGAGCACAGGGTAACTCTGTCACTAACACAGCGCAGGGTAACTCTGTTACTAACACAGCGCGGGGTCACGCTGTCACTAACACAGCACAGGGTAACTCTGTCACTAACGCTGCGTTGGGTAACTCTGTCACTAACACAGTGCATTGTCACTCTGTCACTAACACAGCAGATGGTCACTCTTACGCTGATGCAGCGCGGGTTCGCTCTGTCACTAACACAGTGCAGGGTCACTCTGTCACTAACGCAGCATGTTGTCTCTCTGTCACTAACACAGCGCAGGGTCACTCTGTCACTAACGCAGCGCGGGATCACTCTGTCACTATCACAGCGCAGGGTCACTCTGTCACTAACTCAGCGCGGGGTCACTCTGTCACTAATGCAGCGCAAAGGTCAGTCTGTCACTAACACAGCGCGGGGTCACTCTGTCACTAACACAGCACAGGGTAACTCTGTCACTAACGCAGCGTGGGGTAACTCTGTCACTAACACAGCACGGGGTCACTCTGTCACTAACACAGCTCAGGGTAACTCTGTCACTAACACAGTGCATTGTCACTCTGTCACTAACACAGCAGATGGTCACTCTTACGCTGATGCAGCGCGGGGTCGCTCTGTCACTAACACAGTGCAGGGTCACTCTGTCATTAACACAGTGCAGGGCCACTCTGTCACTAACACAGCACGGGGTCACTCTGTCACTAACGCAGCATGTTGTCACTCTGTCACTAATGCAGCGCAGGGTCACTCTGTCACTTACACAGCGCAGCGTCACTCTGTCACTAATTCAGCGCAGGGGCACTCTGTCACTAACACAGCGCGGGGTAACTGTCACTAACACAGCACAGGGTCACTCTGTCACTAACACAGCGCAGGGTCATTCTATCACTAACACAGCGCAGGGTCACTCTGTCACTAACGCAGCGCGGGATCACTCTGTCACTAACACAGCACAGGGTCACTCTCTCACTAACACAGCGCGGGGTCACTCTGTCACTAACGCAGCATGTTGTCACTCTGTCACTAACGCAGCGCAGGGTAACTCTGTCACTAACGCAGCATGGGGTCACTCTGTCACTAACACAGCGTGGGGTCACTCTGTCACTTACACAGCGCAGCGTCACTCTGTCACTAACACAGCGCAGGGTCACTCTGTCACTAATGCAGCGCAGGGTCACTCTGTCACTAACGCAGCGCAGGGTCACTCTGTCACTAACACAGCGCGGGGATACTCTGTCACTAACACAGCGCAGGGTAACTCTGTCACTAACACAGCGCGGGGATACTCTGTCACTAACACAGCGCAGGGTAACTCTGTCACTAACACAGCACAGGGTCACTCTGTCATTAACACAGCGCAGGATCACTCTATCACTAACACAGCGCGGTGTAACTGTCACTAACACAGCGCAGGGTCACTCTGTCACTGACATCGCGGGGTAACTCTGTCACTAATGCAGCGCAGTGTCACTCTGTCACTAACGCAGCGCATGGTCACTCTGTCACTAGCGCAGCACAGGGTCACTCTCTCACTAACACAGTGCGGGGTCACTCTGTCACTAACGCAGCATGTTGTCACTCTGTCACTAACGCAGCACAGGGTCATTCTGTCACTAACACAGCGCAGGTTCACTCTGTCACTAACACAGCGCAGGGTCACTCTGTCACTAACACAGCGTAGGGTCATTCTGTCACTAACGCAGCGCTGGGTAACTCCATCACTAACACAGCGCAGGGTAACTCTATCACTAACACAGCGCGGGGTCGCTCTGTCACTAACACATTGCATTGTCACTCCGTCACTAACACAGCAGATGGTCACTCTTACGCTGATGCAGCGCGGGGTCGCTCTGTCACTAACACAGTGCAGGGTCACTCTGTCATTAACACAGCGCAGGGCCACTCTGTCACTAACACAGCGCGGTGTCACTCTGTCACTAACACAGCTCAGGGTCACTCTGTCACTAAAACAGCACAGGGTCACTGTCACCAACACAGTGCAGTGTCACTCTGTCACTAACGCAGCGCGGGTGCACTCTGTCACTAACATAGCGCGGGGACACTCTGTCACTAATGCAGCGCGGGGTCACTCTGTCACTAACGCAGCGCAGGGCAGGGTCACTCTGTCACTATCACAGCACAGGGTCACTCTGTCACTAACACAGCTCAGGGTCACTCTGTCACTAACACAGCGTGGGGTCACTCTGTCATTAACAGAGCGCAGGGTCACTCTATCACTAACACAGCGCGGTGTAACTGTCACTAACACAGCGCAAGGTCACTCTGTCACTAACAGCGCAGGGTCACTCTGTCACTAACACAGCGCGGGGTCACTCTGTCACTAACTGAGCGCAGGGTCACTCTGTCACTAATGCAGCGCAAGGTCACTCTGGCACTAACACAGTGCAGGGTCACTCTGTCACTGACACAGCACAGGGTAACTCTGTCACTAACACAGTACAGGGTAACTCTGTCACTAACACAGCATGGGGTAACTCTGTCCCTAACACAGTGTGGGGTCACTCTGTCACTAACACAGCGCGGGGTCACTCTGTCACTAACACAGCATAGGGTAACTCTGTCACTAACGCAGCGTGGGGTAACTCTGTCACTAAAACAGCACGGGGTCACTCTGTCACTAACGCAGCGCAGTGTCACTCTCTCACTAACACAGTGCAGGGCCACTCTGTCACTAACACAGCACGGGGTCACTCTGTCACTAACGCAGCATGTTGTCACTCTGTCACTAATGCAGCGCAGGGTCACTCTGTCACTAACGCAGCGCAGGGGCACTCTGTCACTAACACAGCGCGGGGTAACTGTCACTAACACAGCACAGGGTCAATCTATCACTAACACAGCGCAGTGTCACTCTGTCACTAACGCAGCACGGGATCACTCTGTCACTAACACAGCACAGGGTCACTCTCTCACTAACACAGCGCGGGGTCACTCTTTCACTAACGCAGCATGTTGTCATTCTGTCACTAACGCAGCACAGGGTAACTCTGTCACTAACGCAGCATGGGGTCACTCTGTCACTAACACAGCGTGGGGTCACTCTGTCACTAACACAGCGCAGCGTCACTCTGTCACTAACACAGCGCAGGGTCACTCTGTCACTAATGCAGCGCAGGGTCACTCTGTCACTAACGCAGCGCAGGGTCACTCTGTCACTAACACAGCGCGGGGATACTCTGTCACTAACACAGCGCAGGGTAACTCTGTCACTAACACAGCACAGGGTCACCCTGTCACTAACACAGCACAGGGTAACTCTGTCACTAACACAGCAAAGGGTCACTCTGTCACTAACACAGCGCAGTGTCACTCTGTCACTAACGCAGCGCATGGTCACTCTGTCACTAACGCAGCACAGGGTCACTCTCTCACTAACACAGTGCGGGGTCACTCTGTCACTAACACAGCGCAGTGTCACTCTGTCACTAACGCAGCGCAGGGTCACTCTGTCACTAACACAGCACAGGATCACTCGGTCACTAACACCGTGCAGGGTCACTCTGTCAAAACAGCGCGGGGTCACTCTGTCACTAACACAGCGCAGGCTAACTCTGTCACTAACACAGCGCAGGGTCACTCTGTCACTGACACAGCACAGGGTAACTCTGTCACTAACACAGCTCAGGGTCACTCTGTCACTAACACAGCGTGGGGTCACTCTGTCATCAACACAGCGCAGGGTCACTCTATCACTAACACAGCGCGGTGTAACTGTCACTAACACAGCGCAGGGTCACTCTGTCACTAACAGCGCGGGGTCACTCTGTCACTAACACAGCGCGGGGTCACTCTGTCACTAACTCAGCGCGGGGTAACTCTGTCACTAATGCCGCGCAAGGTCACTCTGTCACTAACACAGTGCAGGGTCACTCTGTCACTAACACAGCGTGGGGTCACTCTGTCATTAACACAGCGCAGGGTCACTCTATCACTAACACAGCGCGGTGTAACTGTCACTAACACAGCGCAGGGTCACTCTGTCACTAACACAGTGCAGGGTCACTCTGTCACTGACAGAGCACAGGGTAACTCTGTCACTAACACAGCGCAGGGTAACTCTGTTACTAACACAGCGCGGGGTCACGCTGTCACTAACACAGCACAGGGTAACTCTGTCACTAACGCTGCGTTGGGTAACTCTGTCACTAACACAGTGCATTGTCACTCTGTCACTAACACAGCAGATGGTCACTCTTACGCTGATGCAGCGCGGGTTCGCTCTGTCACTAACACAGTGCAGGGTCACTCTGTCACTAACGCAGCATGTTGTCTCTCTGTCACTAACACAGCGCAGGGTCACTCTGTCACTAACGCAGCGCGGGATCACTCTGTCACTATCACAGCGCAGGGTCACTCTGTCACTAACTCAGCGCGGGGTCACTCTGTCACTAATGCAGCGCAAAGGTCAGTCTGTCACTAACACAGCGCGGGGTCACTCTGTCACTAACACAGCACAGGGTAACTCTGTCACTAACGCAGCGTGGGGTAACTCTGTCACTAACACAGCACGGGGTCACTCTGTCACTAACACAGCTCAGGGTAACTCTGTCACTAACACAGTGCATTGTCACTCTGTCACTAACACAGCAGATGGTCACTCTTACGCTGATGCAGCGCGGGGTCGCTCTGTCACTAACACAGTGCAGGGTCACTCTGTCATTAACACAGTGCAGGGCCACTCTGTCACTAACACAGCACGGGGTCACTCTGTCACTAACGCAGCATGTTGTCACTCTGTCACTAATGCAGCGCAGGGTCACTCTGTCACTTACACAGCGCAGCGTCACTCTGTCACTAATTCAGCGCAGGGGCACTCTGTCACTAACACAGCGCGGGGTAACTGTCACTAACACAGCACAGGGTCACTCTGTCACTAACACAGCGCAGGGTCATTCTATCACTAACACAGCGCAGGGTCACTCTGTCACTAACGCAGCGCGGGATCACTCTGTCACTAACACAGCACAGGGTCACTCTCTCACTAACACAGCGCGGGGTCACTCTGTCACTAACGCAGCATGTTGTCACTCTGTCACTAACGCAGCGCAGGGTAACTCTGTCACTAACGCAGCATGGGGTCACTCTGTCACTAACACAGCGTGGGGTCACTCTGTCACTTACACAGCGCAGCGTCACTCTGTCACTAACACAGCGCAGGGTCACTCTGTCACTAATGCAGCGCAGGGTCACTCTGTCACTAACGCAGCGCAGGGTCACTCTGTCACTAACACAGCGCGGGGATACTCTGTCACTAACACAGCGCAGGGTAACTCTGTCACTAACACAGCGCGGGGATACTCTGTCACTAACACAGCGCAGGGTAACTCTGTCACTAACACAGCACAGGGTCACTCTGTCATTAACACAGCGCAGGATCACTCTATCACTAACACAGCGCGGTGTAACTGTCACTAACACAGCGCAGGGTCACTCTGTCACTGACATCGCGGGGTAACTCTGTCACTAATGCAGCGCAGTGTCACTCTGTCACTAACGCAGCGCATGGTCACTCTGTCACTAGCGCAGCACAGGGTCACTCTCTCACTAACACAGTGCGGGGTCACTCTGTCACTAACGCAGCATGTTGTCACTCTGTCACTAACGCAGCACAGGGTCATTCTGTCACTAACACAGCGCAGGTTCACTCTGTCACTAACACAGCGCAGGGTCACTCTGTCACTAACACAGCGTAGGGTCATTCTGTCACTAACGCAGCGCTGGGTAACTCCATCACTAACACAGCGCAGGGTAACTCTATCACTAACACAGCGCGGGGTCGCTCTGTCACTAACACATTGCATTGTCACTCCGTCACTAACACAGCAGATGGTCACTCTTACGCTGATGCAGCGCGGGGTCGCTCTGTCACTAACACAGTGCAGGGTCACTCTGTCATTAACACAGCGCAGGGCCACTCTGTCACTAACACAGCGCGGTGTCACTCTGTCACTAACACAGCTCAGGGTCACTCTGTCACTAAAACAGCACAGGGTCACTGTCACCAACACAGTGCAGTGTCACTCTGTCACTAACGCAGCGCGGGTGCACTCTGTCACTAACATAGCGCGGGGACACTCTGTCACTAATGCAGCGCGGGGTCACTCTGTCACTAACGCAGCGCAGGGCAGGGTCACTCTGTCACTATCACAGCACAGGGTCACTCTGTCACTAACACAGCTCAGGGTCACTCTGTCACTAACACAGCGTGGGGTCACTCTGTCATTAACAGAGCGCAGGGTCACTCTATCACTAACACAGCGCGGTGTAACTGTCACTAACACAGCGCAAGGTCACTCTGTCACTAACAGCGCAGGGTCACTCTGTCACTAACACAGCGCGGGGTCACTCTGTCACTAACTGAGCGCAGGGTCACTCTGTCACTAATGCAGCGCAAGGTCACTCTGGCACTAACACAGTGCAGGGTCACTCTGTCACTGACACAGCACAGGGTAACTCTGTCACTAACACAGTACAGGGTAACTCTGTCACTAACACAGCATGGGGTAACTCTGTCCCTAACACAGTGTGGGGTCACTCTGTCACTAACACAGCGCGGGGTCACTCTGTCACTAACACAGCATAGGGTAACTCTGTCACTAACGCAGCGTGGGGTAACTCTGTCACTAAAACAGCACGGGGTCACTCTGTCACTAACGCAGCGCAGTGTCACTCTCTCACTAACACAGTGCAGGGCCACTCTGTCACTAACACAGCACGGGGTCACTCTGTCACTAACGCAGCATGTTGTCACTCTGTCACTAATGCAGCGCAGGGTCACTCTGTCACTAACGCAGCGCAGGGGCACTCTGTCACTAACACAGCGCGGGGTAACTGTCACTAACACAGCACAGGGTCAATCTATCACTAACACAGCGCAGTGTCACTCTGTCACTAACGCAGCACGGGATCACTCTGTCACTAACACAGCACAGGGTCACTCTCTCACTAACACAGCGCGGGGTCACTCTTTCACTAACGCAGCATGTTGTCATTCTGTCACTAACGCAGCGCAGGGTAACTCTGTCACTAACGCAGCATGGGGTCACTCTGTCACTAACACAGCGTGGGGTCACTCTGTCACTAACACAGCGCAGCGTCACTCTGTCACTAACACAGCGCAGGGTCACTCTGTCACTAATGCAGCGCAGGGTCACTCTGTCACTAACGCAGCGCAGGGTCACTCTGTCACTAACACAGCGCGGGGATACTCTGTCACTAACACAGCGCAGGGTAACTCTGTCACTAACACAGCACAGGGTCACCCTGTCACTAACACAGCACAGGGTAACTCTGTCACTAACACAGCAAAGGGTCACTCTGTCACTAACACAGCGCAGTGTCACTCTGTCACTAACGCAGCGCATGGTCACTCTGTCACTAACGCAGCACAGGGTCACTCTCTCACTAACACAGTGCGGGGTCACTCTGTCACTAACGCAGCATGTTGTCACTCTGTCACTAACGCAGCACAGGGTCATTCTGTCACTAACACAGCGCAGGTTCACTCTGTCACTAACACAGCGCAGGGTCACTCTGTCACGAACACAGCGTAGGGTCATTCTGTCACTAACGCAGCGCTGGGTAACTCCGTCACTAACACAGCGCAGGGTAACTCTATCACTAACACAGCGCAGGGTCACTCTGTCACTAAAACAGTGCAGGGTCACTCTGTCACTAACACAGCACAGGGTCACTCTGTCACTAACGCAGCGCAGGGTCACTCTGTCACTAACACAGCGCGGGGAAACTCTGTCACTAACACAGCGCAGGGTCACTCTGTCACTAACACAGCGCAGGGTCACTCTGTCACTAACACAGCGCGGGGAAACTCTGTCACTAACACAGCGCAGGGTCACTCTGTCACTAACACAGCGCAGGGTCACTCTGTCACTAACACAGCGCGGGGAAACTCTGTCACTAACACAGCGCAGGGTCACTCTGTCACTAACACAGCGCAGGGTCACTCTGTCACTAACAGCGCGGGGTCACTCTGTCACTAACAGCGCGGGGTCACTCTGTCACTAACAGCGCGGGGTCACTCTATCACTAACACAGCGCAGGCTAACTCTGTCACTAACACAGCGCAGGGTCACTCTGTCACTAATGCAGCGCAGGGTCACTCTGTCACTAACACAGCGCAGGGTCACTCTGTCACTAACACAGCGTGGGGAAACTCTGTCACTAACACAGCGCAGGGTCACTCTGTCACTAACACAGCGCAGGGTCACTCTGTCACTAACACCGTGCAGGGTCACTCTATCACTAACACAGCGCGGTGTAACTGTCACTAACACAGCGCAGGGTCACTCTGTCACTAACACCGCGGGGTCACTCTGTCACTAACACAACGCAGGCTAACTCTGTCACTAACAAAGCGCAGGGTCACTCTGTCACAGACACAGCACAGGGTAACTCTGTCACTAACACAGCTCAGGGTAACTCTGTCACTAACACAGCGTGGGGTCACTCTGTCATTAACACAGCGCAGGGTCACTCTATCACTAACACAGCGCGGTGTAACTGTCACTAACACAGCGCAGGGTCACTCTGTCACTGACAGAGCACAGGGTAACTCTGTCACTAACACAGCACAGGGTAACTCTGTCACTAACACAGCGTGGGGTAACTCTGTCACTAACACAGTGTGGGGTCACTCTGTCACTAACACACCGCGGGGTCACTCTGTCACTAACACAGCACAAGGTAACTCTGTCACTAACGCAGCGTGGGGTAACTCTGTCACTAACACAGTGCATTGTCACTCTGTCACTAACACAGCAGATGGTCACTCTTACGCTGATGCAGCGCGGGGTCGCTCTGTCACTAACACAGTGCAGGGTCACTCTGTCATTAACACAGTGCAGGGCCACTCTGTCACTAACACAGCACGGGGTCACTCTGTCACTAACGCAGCATGTTGTCTCTCTGTCACTAACGCAGCGCAGGGGCACTCAACACTAACACAGCGCGGGGTAACTGACACTAACACAGTGCAGGGTCATTCTATCACTAACACAGCACAGGGTCACTCTGTCACTAACGCAGCACGGGATCACTCTGTCACTAACACAGCACAGGGTCATTCTGTCACTAACACAGCGCAGGGTCACTCTGTCACTAACTCAGCGCGGGGTCACTCTGTCACTAATGCAGCGCAAAGGTCACTCTGTCACTAACACAGCGCGGGGTCACTCTGTCACTAACGCAGCGCAGGGGCACTCTGTCACTAACACAGCGCGGGGTAACTGTCACTAACACAGCACAGGGTCATTCTGTCACTAACACAGCGCAGGATCAATCTGTCACTAACACAGCACAGGGTCACACTGTCATTAACGCAGCACCGGGTAACTCCGTCACTAACACAGCACAATGTAACTCTGTCACTAACACAGCGCACGGTCGCTCTGTCACTAACACAGTGCATTGTCACTCTGTCACTATCACAGTGCAGGGTCACTCTGTCATTAACACAGCGCAGGGACACTCTGTCACTAACACAGCGCGGGGTAACTCTGTCACTAACGCAGCACAGTGTCACTCTGTCACTAACACAGCGCGGGGTCCCTCTGTCACTAACGCAGCGCGGGGTAACTCCGTCACTAACACAGCGCAGGGGAACTCTGTCACTAACACAGCGCAGGGTCGCTCTGTCACTAACACAGTGCATTGTCACTCTTTCAGTAACACAGCACGGGGTAACTGTCACTAACACAGCACAGGGTCATTCTGTCACTAACACAGCGCCGGGTAACTCTGTCACTAACACAGCGCAGGGTCACTCTGTCACTGACACAGCACAGGGTGACTCTGTCACTATCACAGCACAGGGTAACTCTGTCACTAACACAGCATGGGTTGGCTCTGTCACTAACACAGCGCGGGGTAACTGTCACTAACACAGCACAGGGTCATTCTGTCACTAACACAGCGCAGGGTCACTCTGTCACTAATGCAGCGCGGGGTCACTCTGTCACTAACGCAGCACAGTGTCACTCTGTCACTAACACAGCGCGGGGTCCCTCTGTTACTAACGCAGCGCGGGGTAACTCCGTCACTAACACAGCGCAGGGTAACTCTGTCACTAACACAGCGCAGGGTCGCTCTGTCACTAACACAGTGCATTGTCACTCTTTCACTAACACAGCACGGGGTAACTGTCACGAACACAGCACAGGGTCACTCTGTCACTAACCCAGCACAGTGTCACTCTATCACTAACGCAGCGCCGGGTAACTCCGTCACTAACACAGTGTGGGGTAACTCTGTCACAATCACAGCACAGGGTAACTCTGTCACTAACACAGCGTGGGTTAACTCTGTCACTAACACAGTGTGGGGTCACTCTGTCACTAACATAGCGCGGGGTCACTCTGTCACTAACGCAGCGCAGGGTCACTCTGTCACTAACGCAGTGCAGGGTCACTCTCTCACTAACAGCGCGGGGTCACTCTGTCACTAACGCAGCATGTTGTAACTCTGTCACTAACGCTGCGCAGGGTTACTCTGTCACTAACACAGCGCGGGGACACTCTGTCACTAACACAGCGCAGGGTAACTCTGTCACTAACACAGCAGATGGTCACTCTTACGCTGATGCAGCGCGGGTTCGCTCTGTCACTAACACAGTGCAGGGTCACTCTCATTAACACAGTGCAGGGCCACTCTGTCACTAACACAGCACAGGGTCACTCTGTCACTAACGCAGCATGTTGTCTCTCTGTCACTAACACAGCGCAGGGTCACTCTGTCACTAACGCAGCGCGGGATCACTCTGTCACTATCACAGCGCAGGGTCACTCTGTCACTAACTCAGCGCGGGGTCACTCTGTCACTAATGCAGCGCAAAGGTCAGTCTGTCACTAACACAGCACGGGGTCACTCTGTCACTAACACAGCACAGGGTAACTCTGTCACTAACGCAGCGTGGGGTAACTCTGTCACTAACACAGCACGGGGTCACTCTGTCACTAACACAGCTCAGGGTAACTCTGTCACTAACTCAGTGCATTGTCACTCTGTCACTAACACAGCAGATGGTCACTCTTACGCTGATGCAGCGCGGGGTCGCTCTGTCACTAACACAGTGCAGGGTCACTCTGTCATTAACACAGTGCAGGGCCACTCTGTCACTAACACAGCACGGGGTCACTCTGTCACTAACGCAGCATGTTGTCACTCTGTCACTAATGCAGCGCAGGGTCACTCTGTCACTTACACAGCGCAGCGTCACTCTGTCACTAATTCAGCGCAGGGGCACTCTGTCACTAACACAGCGCGGGGTAACTGTCACTAACACAGCACAGGGTCACTCTGTCACTAACACAGCGCAGGGTCATTCTATCACTAACACAGCGCAGGGTCACTCTGTCACTAACGCAGCGTGGGATCACTCTGTCACTAACACAGCACAGGGTCACTCTCTCACTAACACAGCGCGGGGTCACTCTGTCACTAACGCAGCATGTTGTCACTCTGTCACTAACGCAGCGCAGGGTAACTCTGTCACTAACGCAGCATGGGGTCACTCTGTCACTAACACAGCGTGGGGTCACTCTGTCACTAACACAGCGTGGGGTCACTCTGTCACTAACACAGCGCAGGGTCACTCTGTCACTAATGCAGCGCAGGGTCACTCTGTCACTAACGCAGCGCAGGGTCACTCTGTCACTAACACAGCGCGGGGATACTCTGTCACTAACACAGCGCAGGGTAACTCTGTCACTAACACAGCGCGGGGATACTCTGTCACTAACACAGCGCAGGGTAACTCTGTCACTAACACAGCACAGGGTCACTGTCATTAACACAGCGCAGGATCACTCTATCACTAACACAGCGCGGTGTAACTGTCACTAACACAGCGCAGGGTCACTCTGTCACTGACATCGCGGGGTATCTCTGTCACTAATGCAGCGCAGTGTCACTCTGTCACTAACGCAGCGCATGGTCACTCTGTCACTAGCGCAGCACAGGGTCACTCTCTCACTAACACAGTGCGGGGTCACTCTGTCACTAACGCAGCATGTTGTCACTCTGTCACTAACGCAGCACAGGGTCATTCTGTCACTAACACAGCGCAGGTTCACTCTGTCACTAACACAGCGCAGGGTCACTCTGTCACTAACACAGCGTAGGGTCATTCTGTCACTAACGCAGCGCTGGGTAACTCCATCACTAACACAGCGCAGGGTAACTCTATCACTAACACAGCGCGGGGTCGCTCTGTCACTAACACATTGCATTGTCACTCCGTCACTAACACAGCAGATGGTCACTCTTACGCTGATGCAGCGCGGGGTCGCTCTGTCACTAACACAGTGCAGGGTCACTCTGTCATTAACACAGCGCAGGGCCACTCTGTCACTAACACAGCGCGGTGTCACTCTGTCACTAACACAGCTCAGGGTCACTCTGTCACTAACACAGCACAGGGTCACTGTCACCAACACAGTGCAGTGTCACTCTGTCACTTACGCAGCGCGGGTGCACTCTGTCACTAACATAGCGCGGGGACACTCTGTCACTAATGCAGCGCGGGGTCACTCTGTCACTAACGCAGCGCAGGGCAGGGTCACTCTGTCACTATCACAGCACAGGGTCACTCTGTCACTAACACAGCTCAGGGTCACTCTGTCACTAACACAGCGTGGGGTCACTCTGTCATTAACAGAGCGCAGGGTCACTCTATCACTAACACAGCGCGGTGTAACTGTCACTAACACAGCGCAAGGTCACTCTGTCACTAACAGCGCAGGGTCACTCTGTCACTAACACAGCGCGGGGTCACTCTGTCACTAACTGAGCGCAGGGTCACTCTGTCACTAATGCAGCGCAAGGTCACTCTGGCACTAACACAGTGCAGGGTCACTCTGTCACTGACACAGCACAGGGTAACTCTGTCACTAACACAGTACAGGGTAACTCTGTCACTAACACAGCGTGGGGTAACTCTGTCCCTAACACAGTGTGGGGTCACTCTGTCACTAACACAGCGCGGGGTCACTCTGTCACTAACACAGCATAGGGTAACTCTGTCACTAACGCAGCGTGGGGTAACTCTGTCACTAAAACAGCACGGGGTCACTCTGTCACTAACGCAGCGCAGTGTCACTCTCTCACTAACACAGTGCAGGGCCACTCTGTCACTAACACAGCACGGGGTCACTCTGTCACTAACGCAGCATGTTGTCACTCTGTCACTAATGCAGCGCAGGGTCACTCTGTCACTAACGCAGCGCAGGGGCTCTCTGTCACTAACACAGCGCGGGGTAACTGTCACTAACACAGCACAGGGTCATTCTATCACTAACACAGCGCAGTGTCACTCTGTCACTAACGCAGCACGGGATCACTCTGTCACTAACCCAGCACAGGGTCACTCTCTCACTAACACAGCGCGGGGTCAATCTGTCACTAACGCAGCATGTTGTCATTCTGTCACTAACGCAGCGCAGGGTAACTCTGTCACTAACGCAGCATGGGGTCACTCTGTCACTAACACAGCGTGGGGTCACTCTGTCACTAACACAGCGTGGGGTCACTCTGTCACTTACACAGCGCAGCATCACTCTGTCACTAACACAGCGCAGGGTCACTCTGTCACTAATGCAGCGCAGGGTCACTCTGTCACTAACGCAGCGCAGGGTCACTCTGTCACTAACACAGCACAGGCTAACTCTGTCACTAACACAGCGCAGTGTCACTCTGTCACTGACACAGCACAGGGTAACTCTGTCACTAACACAGCACAGGGTCACTCTGTCACTAACACAGCACAGGGTAACTCTGTCACTAACACAGCAAAGGGTCACTCTGTCACTAACACAGCGCAGTGTCACTCTGTCACTAACGCAGCGCATGGTCACTCTGTCACTAACTCAGCACAGGGTCACTCTCTCACTAACACAGTGCGGGGTCACTCTGTCACTAACGCAGCATGTTGTCACTCAGTCACTAACGCAGCACAGGGTCATTCTGTCACTAACACAGCGCAGGTTCACTCTGTCACTAACACAGCGCAGGGTCACTCTGTCACGAACACAGCGTAGGGTCATTCTATCACTAACACAGCGCGGTGTAACTGTCACTAACACAGCGCAGGGTCACTCTGTCACTGACAGAGCACAGGGTAACTCTGTCACTAACACAGCACAGGGTAACTCTGTCACTAACACAGCGTGGGGTAACTCTGTCACTAACACAGTGTGGGGTCACTCTGTCACTAACACAGCACAAGGTAACTCTGTCACTAACGCAGCGTGGGGTAACTCTGTCACTAACACAGTGCATTGTCACTCTGTCACTAACACAGCAGATGGTCACTCTTACGCTGATGCACCGCGGGGTCGCTCTGTCACTAACACAGTGCAGGGTCACTCTGTCATTAACACAGTGCAGGGCCACTCTGTCACTAACACAGCACGGGGTCACTCTGTCGCTAACGCAGCATGTTGTCTCTCTGTCACTAACGCAGCGCAGGGGCACTCAACACTAACACATCGCGGGGTAACTGTCACTAACACAGCACAGGGTCATTCTATCACTAACACAGCACAGGGTCACTCTGTCACTAACGCAGCACGGGATCACTCTGTCACTAATGCAGCGCAAAGGTCACTCTGTCACTAACACAGCGCGGGGTCACTCTGTCACTAACGCAGCGCAGGGGCACTCTGTCACTAACACAGCGCGGGGTAACTGTCACTAACACAGCACAGGGTCATTCTGTCACTAACACAGCGCAGGGTCAATCTGTCACTAACACAGCACAGGGTCACACTGTCATTAACGCAGCGCCGGGTAACTCCATCACTAACACAGCACAACGTAACTCTGTCACTAACACAGCGCACGGTCGCTCTGTCACTAACACAGTGCATTGTCACTCTGTCACTAACACAGTGCAGGGTCACTCTGTCATTAACACAGCGCAGGGACACTCTGTCACTAACACAGCGCGGGGTAACTCTGTCACTAACGCAGCACAGTGTCACTCTGTCACTAACACAGCGCGGGGTCCCTCTGTCACTAACGCAGCGCGGGGTAACTCCGTCACTAACACAGCGCAGGGTAACTCTGTCACTAACACAGCGCAGGGTCGCTCTGTCACTAACACAGTGCATTGTCACTCTTTCAGTAACACAGCACGGGGTAACTGTCACTAACACAGCACAGGGTCATTCTGTCACTAACACAGCGCAGGGTCACTCTGTCACTAACGCAGCACAGTGTCACTCTGTCACTAACGCAGCGCCGGACAACTCCGTCACTAACACAGCGCAGGGTAACTCTGTCACTAACACAGCGCAGGGTCACTCTGTCACTGACACAGCACAGGGTAACTCTGTCACTAACACAGCATGGGTTGGCTCTGTCACTAACACAGCGCGGGGTAACTGTCACTAACAAAGCACAGGGTCATTCTATCACTAACACAGCGCAGGCTAACTCTGTCACTAACACAGCGCAGGGTCACTCTGTCACTAACGCCGCACAGTGTCACTCTGTCACTAACACAGCGCGGGGTCCCTCTGTTACTAACACAGCGTGGGGAAACTCTGTCACTAACACAGCGCAGGGTCACTCTGTCACTAACACAGCGCAGGGTCACTCTGTCACTAACACCGTGCAGGGTCACTCTTTCACTAACACAGCACGGGGTAACTGTCACGAACACAGCACAGGGTCACTCTGTCACTAACCCAGCACAGTGTCACTCTGTCACTAACGCAGCGCCGGGTAACTCCGTCACTAACACAGTGTGGGGTAACTCTGTCACTATCACAGCACAGGGTAACTCTGTCACTAACACAGCGTGGGTTAACTCTGTCACTAACACAGTGTGGGGTCACCCTGTCACTAACATAGCGCGGGGTCACTCTGTCACTAACGCAGCGCAGGGTCACTCTGTCACTAACGCAGTGCAGGGTCACTCTCTCACTAACACAGCGCGGGGTCACTCTGTCACTAACGCAGCATGTTGTAACTCTGTCACTAACGCTGCGCAGGGTTACTATGTCACTAACACAGCGCGGGGACACTCTGTCACTAACACAGCGCAGGGTAACTCTGTCACTAACACAGCACAGGGTCACTCTGTCACTAACACAGTGCAGGGACACTCTGTCACTAACACAGCGCCGGGTAACTCTGTCACTAACACAGCACAGGGTCACCCTGTCACTATCACAGCACAGGGTAACTCTGTCACTAACACAGCGTGGCTTAACTCTGTCACTAACGCAGCATGTTGACACTCTGTCACTAACACAGCGTGGGGTCACTCTGTCACTTACACAGCGCAGCGTCACTCCGTCACTAACACAGTGCAGGGTCACTCTGTCACTAACACAGCGCAGGGTCACTCTGTCACTAACGCAGCGCAGGGTCACTCTGTCACTAACGCAGCGCAGGGTCACTCTGTCACTAACACAGCGCAGGGTCACTCTGTCACTAACACAGCGCGGGGAAACTCTGTCACTAACACAGCGCAGGGTCACTCTGTCACTAACACAGCGCAGGGTCACTCTGTCACTAACACTGTGCAGGGTCACTCTATCACTAACACAGCGCGGTGTAACTGTCACTAACACAGCGCAGGGTCACTCTGTCACTAACAGCGCGGGGTCACTCTGTCACTAACACAGCACAGGCTAACTCTGTCACTAACACAGCGCAGTGTCACTCTGTCACTGACACAGCACAGGGTAACTCTGTCACTAACACAGCTCAGGGTCACTCTGTCACTAACACAGCGTGGGGTCACTCTGTCATTAACACAGCGCAGGGTCACTCTATCACTAACACAGCGCGGTGTAACTGTCACTAATTCAGCGCAGGGTCACTCTGTCACTAACAGCGCGGGGTCACTCTGTCACTAACACAGAGCGGGGTCACTCTGTCACTAACTCAGCGTGGGGTAACTCTGTCACTAATGCAGCGCAAGGTCACTCTGTCACTAACACAGTGCAGGGTCACTCTGTCACTGACAGAGCACAGGGTAACTCTGTCACTAACACAGCACAGTGTAACTCTGTCACTAAAACAGCGTGGGGTAACTCTGTCACTAACACAGTGTGGGGTCACTCTGTCACTAACACAGCGCGGGGTCACTCTGTCACTTAAACAGCACAAGGTAACTCTGTCACTAACGCAGCGTGGGGTAACTCTGTCACTAACACAGTGCATTGTCACTCTGTCACTAACACAGCAGATGGTCACTCTTAGGCTGATGCAGCACGGGGTCGCTCTGTCACTAACACAGTGCAGGGTCACTCTGTCATTAACACAGCGCAGGGACACTCTGTCACTAACGCAGCATGTTGTCTCTCTGTCACTAACACAGCGCAGGGGCACTCTATCACTAACACAGCGCGGGGCAACTGTCACTAACACAGCACAGGGTCATTCTATCACTAACACAGCACAGGGTCACTCTGTCACTAACGCAGCACGGGATCACTCTGTCACTAACACAGCACAGGGTCATTCTGTCACTAACACAGCGCAGGGTCACTCTGTCACTAACGCAGCACAGTGTCACTCTGACACTAACGCAGCGCCGGACAACTCCGTCACTAACGCAGCGCAGGGTAACTCTGTCACTAACACAGCGCAGGGTCACTCTGTCACTGACACAGCACAGGGTAACTCTGTCACTATCACAGCACAGGGTAACTCTGTCACTAACACAGCGTGGGTTAGCTCTGTCACTAACACAGCGCGGGGTAACTGTCACTAACACAGCACAGGGTCATTCTGTCACTAACACAGCGCAGGGTCACTCTGTCACTAACGCAGCGCGGGGTCACTCTGTCACTAACGCATCACAATGTCACTCTGTCACTAACACAGCGCGGGGTCCCTCTGTTACTAACGCAGCGCGGGGTAACTCCGTCACTAACACAGCGCAGGGTAACTCTGTCACTAACACAGCGCAGGGTCACTCTGTCACTAACACAATGCATTGTCACTCTTTCACTAACACAGCACGGGGTAACTGTCACGAACACAGCACAGGGTCACTCTGTCACTAACGCAGCACAGTGTCACTCTGTCACTAACGCAGCGCCGGGTAACTCCGTCACTAACACAGCGTGGGGTAACTCTGTCACTATCACAGCACAGGGTAACTCTGTCACTAACACAGCGTGGGTTAACTCTGTCACTAACACAGTGTGGGGTCACTCTGTCACTAACATAGCGCGGGGTCACTCTGTCACTAACGCAGCGCAGGGTCACTCTATCACTAACGCAGTGCAGGGTCACTCTCTCACTAACACAGCGCGGTGTAACTGTCACTAACACAGCGCAGGGTCACTCTGTCACTAACAGCGCGGGGTCACTCTGTCACTAACACAGCACAGGCTAACTCTGTCACTAACACAGCGCAGTGTCACTCTGTCACTGACACAGCACAGGGTAACTCTGTCACTAACACAGCTCAGGGTCACTCTGTCACTAACACAGCGTGGGGTCACTCTGTCATTAACACAGCGCAGGGTCACTCTATCACTAACACAGCGCGGTGTAACTGTCACTAATTCAGCGCAGGGTCACTCTGTCACTAACAGCGTGGGGTCACTCTGTCACTAACACAGCGCGGGGTCACTCTGTCACTAACTCAGCGTGGGGTAACTCTGTCACTAATGCAGCGCAAGGTCACTCTGTCACTAACACAGTGCAGGGTCACTCTGTCACTGACAGAGCACAGGGTAACTCTGTCACTAACACAGCACAGTGTAACTCTGTCACTAAAACAGCGTGGGGTAACTCTGTCACTAACACAGTGTGGGGTCACTCTGTCACTAACACAGCGCGGGGTCACTCTGTCACTAAAACAGCACAAGGTAACTCTGTCACTAACGCAGCGTGGGGTAACTCTGTCACTAACACAGTGCATTGTCACTCTGTCACTAACACAGCAGATGGTCACTCTTAGGCTGATGCAGCACGGGGTCGCTCTGTCACTAACACAGTGCAGGGTCACTCTGTCATTAACACAGCGCAGGGACACTCTGTCACTAACGCAGCATGTTGTCTCTCTGTCACTAACACAGCGCAGGGGCACTCTATCACTAACACAGCGCGGGGCAACTGTCACTAACACAGCACAGGGTCATTCTATCACTAACACAGCACAGGGTCACTCTGTCACTAACGCAGCACGGGATCACTCTGTCACTAACACAGCACAGGGTCATTCTGTCACTAACACAGCGCAGGGTCACTCTGTCACTAACGCAGCACAGTGTCACTCTGACACTAACGCAGCGCCGGACAACTCCGTCACTAACGCAGCGCAGGGTAACTCTGTCACTAACACAGCGCAGGGTCACTCTGTCACTGACACAGCACAGGGTAACTCTGTCACTATCACAGCACAGGGTAACTCTGTCACTAACACAGCGTGGGTTAGCTCTGTCACTAACACAGCGCGGGGTAACTGTCACTAACACAGCACAGGGTCATTCTGTCACTAACACAGCGCAGGGTCACTCTGTCACTAACGCAGCGCGGGGTCACTCTGTCACTAACGCAGCACAGTGTCACTCTGTCACTAACACAGCGCGGGGTCCCTCTGTTACTAACGCAGCGCGGGGTAACTCCGTCACTAACACAGCGCAGGGTAACTCTGTCACTAACACAGCGCAGGGTCGCTCTGTCACTAACACAATGCATTGTCACTCTTTCACTAACACAGCACGGGGTAACTGTCATGAACACAGCACAGGGTCACTCTGTCACTAACGCAGCACAGTGTCACTCTGTCACTAACGCAGCGCCGGGTAACTCCGTCACTAACACAGCGTGGGGTAACTCTGTCACTATCACAGCACAGGGTAACTCTGTCACTAACACAGCGTGGGTTAACTCTGTCACTAACACAGTGTGGGGTCACTCTGTCACTAACATAGCGCGGGGTCACTCTGTCACTAACGCAGCGCAGGGTCACTCTATCACTAACGCAGTGCAGGGTCACTCTCTCACTAACACAGCGCGGGGTCACTCTGTCACTAACGCAGCATGTTGTAACTCTGTCACTAACGCAGCGCAGGGTCACTCTGTCACTAACACAGCGCGGGGACACTCTGTCACTAACACAGCACAGGGTCACTCTGTCACTAACACAGCGCGGGGTCACTCTGTCACTAACGCAGCGCAGGGGCACTCTGTCACTAACACAGCGCGGGGTAACTGTCACTAAAACAACACAGGGTCATTCTGTCACTAACACAGCGCAGGGTCAATCTGTCACTAACACAGCACAGGGTCACACTGTCATTAACGCAGCACCGGGTAACTCCATCACTAACACAGCACAACGTAACTCTGTCACTAACACAGCGCACGGTCGCTCTGTCACTAACACAGTGCATTGTCACTCTGTCACTAACACAGTGCAGGGTCACTCTGTCATTAACACAGCGCAGGGACACTCTGTCACTAACACAGCGCGGGGTAACTCTGTCACTAACGCAGCACAGTGTCACTCTGTCACTAACACAGCGCGGGGTCCCTCTGTCACTAACGCAGCGCGGGGTAACTCCGTCACTAACACAGCGCAGGGTAACTCTGTCACTAACACAGCGCAGGGTCGCTCTGTCACTAACACAGTGCATTGTCACTCTTTCAGTAACACAGCACGGGGTAACTGTCACTAACACAGCACAGGGTCATTCTGTCACTAACACAGCGCAGGGTCACTCTGTCACTAACGCAGCACAGTGTCACTCTGTCACTAACGCAGCGCCGGACAACTCCGTCACTAACACAGCGCAGGGTAACTCTGTCACTAACACAGCGCAGGGTCACTCTGTCACTGACACAGCACAGGGTGACTCTGTCTCTATCACAGCACAGGGTAACTCTGTCACTAACACAGCATGGGTTGGCTCTGTCACTAACACAGCGCGGGGTAACTGTCACTAACACAGCACATGGTCATCCTGTCACTAACACAGCGCAGGGTCACTCTGTCACTAACGCAGCGCGGGGTCACTCTGTCACTAACGCAGCACAGTGTCACTCTGTCACTAACACAGCGCGGGGTCCCTCTGTTACTAACGCAGCGCGGGGTAACTCCGTCACTAACACAGCGCAGGGTAACTCTGTCACTAACACAGCGCAGGGTCGCTCTGTCACTAACACAGTGCATTGTCACTCTTTCACTAACACAGCACGGGGTAACTGTCACGAACACAGCACAGGGTCACTCTGTCACTAACCCAGCACAGTGTCACTCTGTCACTAACGCAGCGCCGGGTAACTCCGTCACTAACACAGCGTGGGGTAACTCTGTCACTATCACAGCACAGGGTAACTCTGTCACTAACACAGCGTGGGTTAACTCTGTCACTAACACAGTGTGGGGTCACTCTGTCACTAACATAGCGCGGGGTCACTCTGTCACTAACGCAGCGCAGGGTCACTCTGTCACTAACGCAGTGCAGGGTCACTCTCTCACTAACAGCGCGGGGTCACTCTGTCACTAACGCAGCATGTTGTAACTCTGTCACTAACGCTGCGCAGGGTTACTATGTCACTAACACAGCGCGGGGACACTCTGTCACTAACACAGCGCAGGGTAACTCTGTCACTAACACAGCACAGGGTCACTCTGTCACTAACACAGTGCAGGGACACTCTGTCACTAACACAGCGCCGGGTAACTCTGTCACTAACACAGCACAGGGTCACCCTGTCACTATCACAGCACAGGGTAACTCTGTCACTAACACAGCGTGGCTTAACTCTGTCACTAGCGCAGCATGTTGTCACTCTGTCACTAACACAGCGTGGGGTCACTCTGTCACTTACACAGCGCAGCGTCACTCCGTCACTAACACAGTGCAGGGTCACTCTGTCACTAACACAGCGCAGGGTCACTCTGTCACTAACGCAGCGCAGGGTCACTCTGTCACTAACACAGCGCAGGGTCACTCTGTCACTAACACAGCGCGGGGAAACTCTGTCACTAACACAGCGCAGGGTCACTCTGTCACTAACACAGCGCAGGGTCACTCTGTCACTAACACTGTGCAGGGTCACTCTATCACTAACACAGCGCGGTGTAACTGTCACTAACACAGCGCAGGGTCACTCTGTCACTAACAGCGCGGGGTCACTCTGTCACTAACACAGCACAGGCTAACTCTGTCACTAACACAGCGCAGTGTCACTCTGTCACTGACACAGCACAGGGTAACTCTGTCACTAACACAGCTCAGGGTCACTCTGTCACTAACACAGCGTGGGGTCACTCTGTCATTAACACAGCGCAGGGTCACTCTATCACTAACACAGCGCGGTGTAACTGTCACTAATTCAGCGCAGGGTCACTCTGTCACTAACAGCGCGGGGTCACTCTGTCACTAACACAGCGCGGGGTCACTCTGTCACTAACTCAGCGTGGGGTAACTCTGTCACTAATGCAGCGCAAGGTCACTCTGTCACTAACACAGTGCAGGGTCACTCTGTCACTGACAGAGCACAGGGTAACTCTGTCACTAACACAGCACAGTGTAACTCTGTCACTAAAACAGCGTGGGGTAACTCTGTCACTAACACAGTGTGGGGTCACTCTGTCACTAACACAGCGCGGGGTCACTCTGTCACTAAAACAGCACAAGGTAACTCTGTCACTAACGCAGCGTGGGGTAACTCTGTCACTAACACAGTGCATTGTCACTCTGTCACTAACACAGCAGATGGTCACTCTTAGGCTGATGCAGCACGGGGTCGCTCTGTCACTAACACAGTGCAGGGTCACTCTGTCATTAACACAGTGCAGGGCCACTCTGTCACTAACGCAGCATGTTGTCTCTCTGTCACTAACACAGCGCAGGGGCACTCTATCACTAACACAGCGCGGGGCAACTGTCACTAACACAGCACAGGGTCATTCTATCACTAACACAGCACAGGGTCACTCTGTCACTAACGCAGCACGGGATCACTCTGTCACTAACACAGCACAGGGTCATTCTGTCACTAACACAGCGCAGGGTCACTCTGTCACTAACGCAGCACAGTGTCACTCTGACACTAACGCAGCGCCGGACAACTCCGTCACTAACGCAGCGCAGGGTAACTCTGTCACTAACACAGCGCAGGGTCACTCTGTCACTGACACAGCACAGGGTAACTCTGTCACTATCACAGCACAGGGTAACTCTGTCACTAACACAGCGTGGGTTAGCTCTGTCACTAACACAGCGCAGGGTAACTGTCACTAACACAGCACAGGGTCATTCTGTCACTAACACAGCGCAGGGTCACTCTGTCACTAACGCAGCGCGGGGTCACTGTCACTAACGCAGCACAGTGTCACTCTGTCACTAACACAGCGCGGGGTCCCTCTGTTACTAACGCAGCGCGGGGTAACTCCGTCACTAACACAGCGCAGGGTAACTCTGTCACTAACACAGCGCAGGGTCACTCTGTCACTAACACAATGCATTGTCACTCTTTCACTAACACAGCACGGGGTAACTGTCACGAACACAGCACAGGGTCACTCTGTCACTAACGCAGCACAGTGTCACTCTGTCACTAACGCAGCGCCGGGTAACTCCGTCACTAACACAGCGTGGGGTAACTCTGTCACTATCACAGCACAGGGTAACTCTGTCACTAACACAGCGTGGGTTAACTCTGTCACTAACACAGTGTGGGGTCACTCTGTCACTAACATAGCGCGGGGTCACTCTGTCACTAACGCAGCGCAGGGTCACTCTATCACTAACGCAGTGCAGGGTCACTCTCTCACTAACACAGCGCGGGGTCACTCTGTCACTAACGCAGCATGTTGTAACTCTGTCACTAACGCAGCGCAGGGTCACTCTGTCACTAACACAGCGCGGGGACACTCTGTCACTAACACAGCGCAGGGTCACTCTGTCACTAACACAGCGCGGGGTCACTCTGTCACTAACACAGCGCAGGCTAACTCTGTCACTAACACAGCGCAGGGTCACTCTGTCACTGACACAGCACAGGGTAACTCTGTCACTAACACAGCACAGGGTCATTCTGTCACTAACACAGTGCAGGGTCACTCTGTCACTAACGCAGCGCGGGGTCACTCTGTCACTAACGCAGCACAGTGTCACTCTGTCACTAACACAGCGCGGGGTCCCTCTGTTACTAACGCAGCGCGGGGTAACTCCGTCACTAACACAGCGCAGGGTAACTCTGTCACTAACACAGCGCAGGGTCACTCTGTCACTAACACAATGCATTGTCACTCTTTCACTAACACAGCACGGGGTAACTGTCACGAACACAGAACAGGGTCACTCTGTCACTAACGCAGCACAGTGTCACTCTGTCACTAACGCAGCGCCGGGTAACTCCGTCACTAACACAGCGTGGGGTAACTCTGTCACTATCACAGCACAGGGTAACTCTGTCACTAACACAGCGTGGGTTAACTCTGTCACTAACACGGTGTGGGGTCACTCTGTCACTAACATAGCGCGGGGTCACTCTGTCACTAACGCAGCGCAGGGTCACTCTGTCACTAACGCAGTGCAGGGTCACTCTATCACTAACACAGCGCGGGGTCACTCTATCACTAACACAGCGCGGGGTCACTCTGTCACTAACGCAGCATGTTGTAACTCTGTCACTAACGCAGCGCAGGGTCACTCTGCCACTAACACAGCGCGGGGACACTCTGTCACTAACACAGCACAGGGTAACTCTGTCACTATCACAGCACAGGGTAACTCTGTCACTAACACAGCGTGGGTTAGCTCTGTCACTAACACAGCGCGGGGTAACTGTCACTAACACAGCACAGGGTCATTCTGTCACTAACACAGCGCAGGGTCACTCTGTCACTAACGCAGCGCGGGGTCACTCTGTCACTAACGCAGCACGGTGTCACTCTTTCACTAACGCAGCACAGTGTCACTCTGTCACTAACACAGCGCGGGGTCCCTCTGTCACTAACGCAGCGCGGGGTAACTCCGTCACTAACACAGCGCAGGGTAACTCTGTCACAAACACAGCGCAGGGTCACTCTGTCACTAACACAATGCATTGTCAATCTTTCACTAACACAGCACGGGGTAACTGTCACGAACACAGCACAGGGTCACTCTGTCACTAACGCAGCACAGTGTCACTCTGTCACTAACGCAGCGCCGGGTAACTCCGTCACTAACACAGCGTGGGTTAACTCTGTCACTAACACAGTGTGTGGTCACTCTGTCACTAACATAGCGCCGGGTCACTCTGTCACTAACGCAGCGCAGGGTCACTCTGTCACTAACGCAGCGCAGGGTCACTCTGTCACTAACGCAGTGCAGGGTCACTCTCTCACTAACACAGCGCGGGGTCACTCTGTCACTAATGCAGCATGTTGTAACTCTGTCACTAACGCAGCGCAGGGTCACTCTGTCACTAACACAGCGCGGGGACACTCTGTCACTAACACAGCGCAGGGTAACTCTGTCACTAACACAGCACAGGGTCACTCTGTCACTAACACAGCGCAGGGACACTCTGTCACTAACACAGCGCCGGGTAACTCTGTCACTAACACAGCACAGGGACACTCTGTCACTATCACAGCACAGGGTAACTCTGTCACTAACACAGCGTGGGTTAACTCTGTCACTAATGCAGCATGTTGTCACTCTGTCACTAACGCAGCGCAGGGGCACTCTGTCACTAACACAGCACGGGTTAACTGTCACTAACACAGCACAGGGTCATTCTATCACTAACACAGCGCGGGATCACTCTGTCACTAACACAGCACAGGGTCATTCTGTCACTAACACAGCGCATAGTCACTCTGTCACTAACTCAGCACGGGGTCACTCTGTCACTAATGCAGCGCAAAGGTCACTCTGTCACTAACACAGCGCGGGGTCACTCTGTCACTAACGCAGCGCAGGGTAACTGTCACTAACACAGCACAGGGTCATTCTGTCACTAACACAGCGCAGGGTCAATCTGTCACTAACACAACACAGGGTCACACTGTCATTAACGCAGCGCCGGGTAACTCCGTCACTAACACAGCACAATGTAACTCTGTCACTAACACAGCGCACGGTCACTCTGTCACTAACACAGTGCATTGTCACTCTGTCACTAACACATCAGATGGTCACTCTTACGCTGATGCAGCGCGGGGTCGCTCTGTCACTAACACAGTGCAGGGTCACTCTGTCATTAACACAGCGCAGGGACACTCTGTCACTAACACAGCGCGGGGTCACTCTGTCACTAACGCAGCACAGTGTCACTCTGTCACTAACACAGCGCGGGGTCCCTCTGTCACTAACGCAGCGCGGGGTAACTCCGTCACTAACACAGCGCAGGGTAACTCTGTCACTAACACAGCGCAGGGTCGCTCTGTCACTAACACAATGCATTGTCACTCTTTCACTAACACAGCACGGGGTAACTGTCACGAACACAGCACAGGGTCACTCTGTCACTAACGCAGCACAGTGTCACTCTGTCACTAACGCAGCGCCGGGTAACTCCGTCACTAAAACAGCGTGGGGTAACTCTGTCACTATCACAGCACAGGGTAACTCTGTCACTAACACAGCGTGGGTTAACTCTGTCACTAACACAGTGTGGGGTCACTCTGTCACTAACATAGCGCGGGGTCACTCTGTCACTAATGCAGCGCAGGGTCACTCTGTCACTAACGCAGTGCAGGGTCACTCTCTCACTAACACAGCGCGGGGTCACTCTATCACTAACGCAGCATGTTGTAACTCTGTCACTAACGCAGCGCAGGGTCACTCTGTCACTAACACAGCGCGGGGACACTCTGTCACTAACACAGCGCAGGGTAACTCTGTCACTAACACAGCACAGGGTCACTCTGTCACTAACACAGCGCAGGGACACTCTGTCACTAACACAGCGCCGGGTAACTCTGTCACTAACACAGCACAGGGTCACTCTGTCACTATCACAGCACAGGGTAACTCTGTCACTAACACAGCGTGGGTAAACTCTGTCACTAACGCAGCATGTTGTCACTCTGTCACTAACGCAGCGCAGGGTAACTCTGTCACTAACGCAGCATGGGGTAACTCTGTCACTAACACAGCGTGGGGTCACTCTGTCACTTACACAGCGCAGCGTCACTCTGTCACTTACACAGCGCAGCGTCACTCTGTCACTAACACAGCGCAGCGTCACTCTGTCACTAACACAGCGCAGGGTCACTCTGTCACTAACGCAGCGCAGGGTCACTCTGTCACTAACACAGCGCAGGGTCACTCTGTCACTAACACAGCGCGGGGAAACTCTGTCACTAACACAGCGCAGGGTCACTCTGTCACTAACACAGCGCAGGCTAACTCTGTCACTAACACAGCTCAGGGTCACTCTGTCACTGACACAGCACAGGGTAATTCTGTCACTAACACAGCTCAGGGTCACTCTATCACTAACACAGCGCGGAGTAACTGTCACTAACACAGCGCAGGGTCACTCTGTCACTAACACAGCACAGGGTCACTCTGTCACTAACACAGCGCAGGGTCACTCTGTCACTAACGCAGCACAGTGTCACTCTGTCACTAACGCAGCGCCGGACAACTCCGTCACTAACGCAGCGCAGGGTAACTCTGTCACTAACACAGCACAGGGTCACTCTGTCACTAACACAGCGCGGGGTCACTCTGTCACTAACTCAGCGTGGGGTAACTCTGTCACTAATGCAGCGCAAGGTCACTCTGTCACTAACACAGTGCAGGGTCACTCTGTCACTGACAGAGCACAGGGTAACTCTGTCACTAACACAGCACAGGGTAACTCTGTCACTAACACAGCGTGGGGTAACTCTGTCACTAACACAGTGTGGGGTCACTCTGTCACTAACACAGCGCGGGGTCACTCTGTCACTAACACAGCACAAGGTAACTCTGTCACAAACGCAGCGTGGGGTAACTCTGTCACTGACACAGTGCATTGTCACTCTGTCACTAACACAGCAGATGGTCACTCTTACGCTGATGCAGCGCGGGGTCGCTCTGTCACTAACACAGTGCAGGGTCACTCTGTCATTAACACAGTGCAGGGCCACTCTGTCACTAACACAGCACGGGGTCACTCTGTCACTAACGCAGCATGTTATCTCTCTGTCACTAACGCAGCGCAGGGGCACTCTGTCACTAACACAGCGCGGGGTAACTGTCACTAACACAGCACAGGGTCATTCTATCACTAACACAGCGCAGGGTCACTCTGTCACTAACGCAGCGCGGGATCACTCTGTCACTAACACAGCACAGGGTCATTCTGTCACTAACACAGCGCAGGGTCACTCTGTCACTAACGCAGCGCGGGATCACTCTGTCACTAACACAGCACAGGGTCATTCTGTCACTAACACAGCGCAGGGTCACTCTGTCACTAACTCAGCGCGGGGTCACTCTGTCACTAATGCAGCGCAAAGGTCACTCTGTCACTAACACAGCGCGGGGTCACTCTGTCACTAACGCAGCGCAGGGGCACTCTGTCACTAGCACAGCGCAGGGTAACTGTCACTAACACAGCACACGGTCATTCTGTCACTAACACAGCGCAGGGTCAATCTGTCACTAACACAGCACAGGGTCACACTGTCATTAACGCAGCGCCGGGTAACTCCGTCACTAACACAGCACAATGTAACTCTGTCACTAACACAGCGCACGGTCACTCTGTCACTAACACAGTGCATTGTCACTCTGTCACTAACACAGTGCAGGGTCACTCTGTCATTAACACAGCGCAGGGACACTCTGTCACTAACACAGCGCGGGGTCACTCTGTCACTAACGCAGCACAGTGTCACTCTGTCACTAACACAGCGCGGGGTCCCTCTGTCACTAACGCAGCGCGGGGTAACTCCGTCACTAACACAGCACAATGTAACTCTGTCACTAACACAGCGCACGGTCGCTCTGTCACTGACACAGTGCATTGTCACTCTGTCACTAACACAGCAGATGGTCACTCTTACGCTGATGCAGCGCGGGGTCGCTCTGTCACTAACACAGTGCAGGGTCACTCTGTCATTAACACAGCTCAGGGACACTCTGTCACTAACACAGCGCGGGGTCACTCTGTCACTAACGCAGCACAGTGTCACTCTGTCACTACCACAGCGCGGGGTCCCTCTGTCACTAACGCAGCGCGGGGTAACTCCGTCACTAACGCAGCGCAGGGTAACTCTGTCACTAACACAGCGCAGGGTCGCTCTGTCACTAACACAATGCATTGTCACTCTTTCACTAACACAGCACGGGGTAACTGTCACGAACACAGCACAGGGTCACTCTGTCACTAACGCAGCGCCGGGTAACTCCGTCACTAAAACAGCGTGGGGTAACTCTGTCACTATCACAGCACAGGGTAACTCTGTCACTAACACAGCGTGGGTTAACTCTGTCACTAACACAGTGTGGGGTCACTCTGTCACTAACATAGCGCGGGGTCACTCTGTCACTAATGCAGCGCAGGGTCACTCTGTCACTAACGCAGTGCAGGGTCACTCTCTCACTAACACAGCGCGGGGTCACTCTATCACTAACGCAGCATGTTGTAACTCTGTCACTAACGCAGCGCAGGGTCACTCTGTCACTAACACAGCGCGGGGACACTCTGTCACTAACACAGCGCAGGGTAACTCTGTCACTAACACAGCACAGGGTCACTCTGTCACTAACACAGCGCAGGGACACTCTGTCACTAACACAGCGCCGGGTAACTCTGTCACTAACACAGCACAGGGTCACTCTGTCACTATCACAGCACAGGGTAACTCTGTCACTAACACAGCGTGGGTAAACTCTGTCACTAACGCAGCATGTTGTCACTCTGTCACTAACGCAGCGCAGGGTAACTCTGTCACTAACGCAGCATGTGGTAACTCTGTCACTAACACAGCGTGGGGTCACTCTGTCACTTACACAGCGCAGCGTCACTCTGTCACTAACACAGCGCAGCGTCACTCTGTCACTAACACAGCGCAGGGTCACTCTGTCACTAACGCAGCGCAGGGTCACTCTGTCACTAACACAGCGCAGGGTCACTCTGTCACTAACACAGCGCGGGGAAACTCTGTCACTAACACAGCGCAGGGTCACTCTGTCACTAACACAGCGCAGGCTAACTCTGTCACTAACACAGCTCAGGGTCACTCTGTCACTGACACAGCACAGGGTAATTCTGTCACTAACACAGCTCAGGGTCACTCTATCACTAACACAGCGCGGAGTAACTGTCACTAACACAGCGCAGGGTCACTCTGTCACTAACACAGCACAGGGTCACTCTGTCACTAACACAGCGCAGGGTCACTCTGTCACTAACGCAGCACAGTGTCACTCTGTCACTAACGCAGCGCCGGACAACTCCGTCACTAACGCAGCGCAGGGTAACTCTGTCACTAACACAGAACAGGGTCACTCTGTCACTAACACAGCGCGGGGTCACTCTGTCACTAACTCAGCGTGGGGTAACTCTGTCACTAATGCAGCGCAAGGTCACTCTGTCACTAACACAGTGCAGGGTCACTCTGTCACTGACAGAGCACAGGGTAACTCTGTCACTAACACAGCACAGGGTAACTCTGTCACTAACACAGCGTGGGGTAACTCTGTCACTAACACAGTGTGGGGTCACTCTGTCACTAACACAGCGCGGGGTCACTCTGTCACTAACACAGCACAAGGTAACTCTGTCACAAACGCAGCGTGGGGTAACTCTGTCACTGACACAGTGCATTGTCACTCTGTCACTAACACAGCAGATGGTCACTCTTACGCTGATGCAGCGCGGGGTCGCTCTGTCACTAACACAGTGCAGGGTCACTCTGTCATTAACACAGTGCAGGGCCACTCTGTCACTAACACAGCACGGGGTCACTCTGTCACTAACGCAGCATGTTATCTCTCTGTCACTAACGCAGCGCAGGGGCACTCTGTCACTAACACAGCGCGGGGTAACTGTCACTAACACAGCACAGGGTCATTCTATCACTAACACAGCGCAGGGTCACTCTGTCACTAACGCAGCGCGGGATCACTCTGTCACTAACACAGCACAGGGTCATTCTGTCACTAACACAGCGCAGGGTCACTCTGTCACTAACGCAGCGCGGGATCACTCTGTCACTAACACAGCACAGGGTCATTCTGTCACTAACACAGCGCAAGGTCACTCTGTCACTAACTCAGCGCGGGGTCACTCTGTCACTAATGCAGCGAAAGGTCACTCTGTCACTAACACAGCGCGGGGTCACTCTGTCACTAACGCAGCGCAGGGGCACTCTGTCACTAGCACAGCGCAGGGTAACTGTCACTAACACAGCACACGGTCATTCTGTCACTAACACAGCGCAGGGTCAATCTGTCACTAACACAGCACAGGGTCACACTGTCATTAACGCAGCGCCGGGTAACTCCGTCACTAACACAGCACAATGTAACTCTGTCACTAACACAGCGCACGGTCACTCTGTCACTAACACAGTGCATTGTCACTCTGTCACTAACACAGTGCAGGGTCACTCTGTCATTAACACAGCGCAGGGACACTCTGTCACTAACACAGCGCGGGGTCACTCTGTCACTAACGCAGCACAGTGTCACTCTGTCACTAACACAGCGCGGGGTCCCTCTGTCACTAACGCAGCGCGGGGTAACTCCGTCACTAACACAGCACAATGTAACTCTGTCACTAACACAGCGCACGGTCGCTCTGTCACTGACACAGTGCATTGTCACTCTGTCACTAACACAGCAGATGGTCACTCTTACGCTGATGCAGCGCGGGGTCGCTCTGTCACTAACACAGTGCAGGGTCACTCTGTCATTAACACAGCTCAGGGACACTCTGTCACTAACACAGCGCGGGGTCACTGTCACTAACGCAGCACAGTGTCACTCTGTCACTAACACAGCGTGGGGTCCCTCTGTCACTAACGCAGCGCGGGGTAACTCCATCACTAACACAGCGCAGGGTAACTCTGTCACTAACACAGTGCAGGGTCGCTCTGTCACTAACACAGTGCATTGTCACTCTTTCACTAACACAGCACGGGGTAACTGTCACTAACACAGCACAGGGTCATTCTGTCACTAACACAGCGCAGGGTCACTCTGTCACTAACGCAGCACAGTGTCACTCTGTCACTAACGCAGCGCCGGACAACTCCGTCACTAACGCAGCGCAGGGTAACTCTGTCACTAACACAGCGCAGGGTCACTCTGTCACTGACACAGCACAGGGTAACTCTGTCACTATCACAGCACAGGGTAACTCTGTCACTAACACAGCGTGGGTTAGCTCTGTCACTAACACAGCGCGGGGTAACTGTCACTAACACAGCACAGGGTCATTCTGTCACTAACACAGCGCAGGGTCACTCTGTCACTAACGCAGCGCGGGGTCACTCTGTCACTAATGCAGCACAGTGTCACTCTGTCACTAACACAGCGCGGGGTCCCTCTGTTACTAACGCAGCGCGGGGTAACTCCGTCACTAACACAGCGCAGGGTAACTCTGTCACTAACACAGCGCAGGGTCACTCTGTCACTAACACAATGCATTGTCACTCTTTCACTAACACAGCATGGGGTAACTGTCACGAACACAGCACAGGGTCACTCTGTCACTAACGCAGCATGTTGTAACTCTGTCACTAACGCAGCGCAGGGTCACTCTGTCACTAACACAGCGTGGGGACACTCTGTCACTAACACAGCGCAGGGTAACTCTGTCACTAACACAGCACAGGGTCACTCTGTCACTAACACAGCGCAGGGACACTCTGTCACTAACACAGCGCCGGGTAACTCTGTCACTAACACAGCGCCGGGTAACTCTGTCACTAACACAGCACAGGGTCACTCTGTCACTATCACAGCACAGGGTAACTCTGTCACTAACACAGCGTGCGTTAACTCTGTCACTAACGCAGCATGTTGTCACTCTGTCACTAACGCAGCGCAGGGTAACTCTGTCACTAACGCAGCATGGGGTAACTCGGTCACTAACACAGCGTGGGGTCACTCTGTCACTTACACAGCGCAGCATCACTCTGTCACTAACACCGTGCAGGGTCACTCTATCACTAACACAGCGCGGTGTAACTGTCACTAACACAGCGCAGGGTCACACTGTCACTAACAGCGCGGGGTCACTCTGTCACTAACACAGCGCAGGCTAACTCTGTCACTAACACAGCGCAGGGTCACTCTGTCACTGAC
The DNA here is from genome assembly GCF_017639515.1 of Carcharodon carcharias. NCBI lineage: Eukaryota > Metazoa > Chordata > Chondrichthyes > Lamniformes > Lamnidae > Carcharodon > Carcharodon carcharias. The sequence goes on along the minus strand of NC_054482.1, from coordinate 26,973,965 downwards.
ACAGCACAGGGTAACTCTGTCACTAACACAGCTCAGGGTCAGTCTGTCACTAACACAGCGTGGGGTCACTCTGTCATTAACACAGCGCAGGGTCACTCTATCACTAACACAGCGCGGTGTAACTGTCACTAATTCAGCGCAGGGTCACTCTGTCACTAACAGCGCGGGGTCACTCTGTCACTAACACAGCGCGGGGTCTCTCTGTCACTAACTCAGCGTGGGATAACTCTGTCACTAATGCAGCGCAAGGTCACTCTGTCACTAACACAGTGCAGGGTCACTCTGTCACTGACAGAGCACAGGGTAACTCTGTCACTAACACAGCACAGGGAAACTCTGTCACTAAAACAGCGTGGGGTAACTCTGTCACTAACACAGTGTGGGTCACTCTGTAACTAACACAGCGCGGGGTCACTCTGTCACTAAAACAGCACAAGGTAACTCTGTCACTAACGCAGCGTGGGGTAACTCTGTCACTAACACAGTGCATTGTCGCTCTGTCACTAACACAGTGCAGGGTCACTCTGTCATTAACACAGTGCAGGGCCACTCTGTCACTAACACAGCACGGGGTCACTCTGTCACTAACGCAGCATGTTGTCTCTCTGTCACTAACGCAGCGCAGGGGCACTCTATCACTAACACAGCGCGGGGTAACTGTCACTAACACAGCACAGGGTCATTCTATCACTAACACAGCACAGGGTCACTCTGTCACTAACGCAGTGCGGGATCACTCTGTCACTAACACAGCACAGGGTCATTCTGTCACTAACACAGCGCAGGGTCACTCTGTCACTAACTCAGCGCGGGGTCACTCTGTCACTAATGCAGCGCAAAGGTCACTCTGTCACTAACACAGCGCGGGGTCACTCTGTCACTAACGCAGCGCAGGGGCACTCTGTCACTAACACAGCGCAGGGTAACTGTCACTAAAACAACACAGGGTCATTCTGTCACTAACACAGCGCAGGGTCAATCTGTCACTAACACAGCACAGGGTCACACTGTCATTAACGCAGCACCGGGTAACTCCGTCACTAACACAGCACAATGTAACTCTGTCACTAACACAGCGCACGGTCGCTCTGTCACTAACACAGTGCATTGTCACTCTGTCACTAACACAGTGCAGGGTCACTCTGTCATTAACACAGCGCAGGGACACTCTGTCACTAACACAGCGCGGGGTCACTCTGTCACTAACGCAGCACAGTGTCACTCTGTCACTAACACAGCGCGGGGTCACTCTGTCACTAACACAGTGCATTGTCACTCTTTCACTAACACAGCACGGGGTAACTGTCACTAACACAGCACAGGGTCATTCTGTCACTAACACAGCGCAGGGTCACTCTGTCACTAACGCAGCACAGTGTCACTCTGTCACTAACGCAGCGCCGGACAACTCCGTCACTAACACAGCGCAGGGTAACTCTGTCACTAACACAGCGCAGGGTCACTCTGTCACTGACACAGCACAGGGTAACTCTGTCACTATCACAGCACAGGGTAACTCTGTCACCAACACAGCGTGGGTTGGCTCTGTCACTAACACAGCGCGGGGTAACTGTCACTAACACAGCACAGGGTCATTCTGTCACTAACACAGCGCAGGGTCACTCTGTCACTAACGCAGCGCGGGGTCACTCTGTCACTAACGCAGCACAGTGTCACTCTGTCACTAACACAGCGCAGGGTCCCTCTGTTACTAACGCAGCGCGGGGTAACTCCGTCACTAACACAGCGCAGGGTAACTCTGTCACTAACACAGCGCAGGGTCGCTCTGTCACTAACACAGTGCATTGTCACTCTTTCACTAACACATCACGGGGTAACTGTCACGAACACAGCACAGGGTCACTCTGTCACTAACGCAGCACAGTGTCACTCTGTCACTAACGCAGCGCCGGGTAACTCCGTCACTAACACAGTGTGGGGTCACTCTGTCACTAACATAGCGCGGGGTCACTCTGTCACTAACGCAGCGCAGGGTCACTCTGTCACTAACGCAGTGCAGGGTCACTCTCTCACTAACACAGCGCGGGGTCACTCTGTCACTAACGCAGCATGTTGTAACTAAGTCACTAACGCAGTGCAGGGTCACTCTGTCACTAACACAGCGCGGGGACACTCTGTCACTAACACAGCGCAGGGTAACTCTGTCACTAACACAGCACAGGGTCACTCTGTCACTAACACAGCGCAGGGACACTCTGTCACTAACACAGCGCCGGGTAACTCTGTCACTACCACAGCACAGGGTCACTCTGTCACTATCACAGCACAGGGTAACTCTGTCACTAACACAGCGTGGGTTAACTCTGTCACTAACGCAGCATGTTGTCACTCTGTCACTAACGCAGCGCAGGGGCACTCTGTCACTAACACAGCACGGGTTAACTGTCACTAACACAGCACAGGGTCATTCTATCACTAACACAGCGCGGGATCACTCTGTCACTAACACAGCACAGGGTCATTCTGTCACTAACACAGCGCAGGGTCAGTCTGTCACTAACTCAGCACGGGGTCACTCTGTCACTAATGCAGCGCAAAGGTCACTCTGTCACTAACACAGCGCGGGGTCACTCTGTCACTAACGCAGCGCAGGGTAACTGTCACTAACACAGCACAGGGTCATTCTGTCACTAACACAGCGCAGGGTCAATCTGTCACTAACACAGCACAGGGTCACACTGTCATTAACGCAGCGCCGGGTAACTCCGTCACTAACACAGCACAATGTAACTCTGTCACTAACACAGCGCACGGTCACTCTGTCACTAACACAGTGCATTGTCACTCTGTCACTAACACATCAGATGGTCACTCTTACGCTGATGCAGCGCGGGGTCGCTCTGTCACTAACACAGTGCAGGGACACTCTGTCATTAACACAGCGCAGGGACACTCTGTCACTAACACAGCGCGGGGTCACTCTGTCACTAACGCAGCACAGTGTCACTCTGTCACTAACACAGCGCGGGGTCCCTCTGTCACTAACGCAGCGCGGGGTAACTCCGTCACTAACACAGCGCAGGGTAACTCTGTCACTAACACAGCGCAGGGTCGCTCTGTCACTAACACAATGCATTGTCACTCTTTCACTAACACAGCACGGGGTAACTGTCACGAACACAGCACAGGGTCACTCTGTCACTAACGCAGCACAGTGTCACTCTGTCACTAACGCAGCGCCGGGTAACTCCGTCACTAACACAGCGTGGGGTAACTCTGTCACTATCACAGCACAGGGTAACTCTGTCACTAACACAGCGTGGGTTAACTCTGTCACTAACACAGTGTGGGGTCACTCTGTCACTAACATAGCGCGGGGTCACTCTGTCACTAACGCAGCGCAGGGTCACTCTGTCACTAACGCAGTGCAGGGTCACTCTCTCACTAACACAGCGCGGGGTCACTCTGTCACTAACGCAGCATGTTGTAACTCTGTCACTAACGCAGCGCAGGGTCACTCTGTCACTAACAGAGCGCAGGGTCGCTCTGTCACTAACAGTGTTTTGTCACTCTTTCACTAACACAGCACGGGGTAACTGTCACTAACACAGCGCAGGGTCACTCTGTCATTAACGCAGCACAGTGTCACTCTGTCACTAACGCAGCGCCGGACAACTCGGTCACTAACACAGCGCAGGGTAACTCTGTCACTAACACAGCGCAGGGTCACTCTGTCACTGACACAGCACAGGGTAACTCTGTCACTATCACAGCACAGGGTAACTCTGTCACTAACACAGCGTGGGTTAGCTCTGTCACTAACACAGCGCGGGGTAACTGTCACTAACACAGCACAGGGTCATTCTGTCACTAACACAGCGCAGGGTCACTCTGTCACTAACGCAGCGCGGGGTCACTCTGTCACTAACGCAGCACAGTGTCACTCTGTCACTAACACAGCGCGGGGTCCTCTGTTACTAACGCAGCGCGGGGTAACTCCGTCACTAACACAGCGCAGGGTAACTGTCACTAACACAGCGCAGGGTCGCTCTGTCACTAACACAGTGCATTGTCACTCTTTCACAAACACAGCACGGGGTAACTGTCACGAACACAGCACAGGGTCACTCTGTCACTAACGCAGCACAGTGTCACTCTGTCACTAACGCAGCGCCGGGTAACTCCGTCACTAACACAGCGCAGGGTAACTCTGTCACTAACACAGCGCAGGGTCACTCTGTCACTGACACAGCACAGGGTAACTCTGTCACTATCACAGCACAGGGTAACTCTGTCACTAACACAGCGTGGGTTAGCTCTGTCACTAACACAGTGCATTGTCACTCTGTCACTAATACATCAGATGGTCACTCCTACGCTGATGCAGCGCGGCTCGCTCTGTCACTAACACAGTGCAGGGTCACTCTGTCATTAACACAGCGCAGGGACACTCTGTCACTAACACAGCGCGGGGTCACTCTGTCACTAACGCAGCACAGGGTCATTCTGTCACTAACACAGCGCAGGGTCAATCTGTCACTAACACAGCACAGGGTCACACTGTCATTAACGCAGCGCCGGGTAACTCCGTCACTAACACAGCACAATGTAACTCTGTCACTAACACAGCGCACGGTCACTCTGTCACTAACACAATGCATTGTCACTCTGTCACTAACACATCAGATGGTCACTCTTACGCTGATGCAGCGCGGGGTCGCTCTGTCACTAACACAGTGCAGGGTCACTCTGTCATTAACACAGCGCAGGGACACTCTGTCACTAACACAGCGCGGGGTCACTCTGTCACTAACGCAGCACAGTGTCACTCTGTCACTAACACAGCGCGGGGTAACTCTGTCACTAACACAGCGCAGGGTCGCTCTGTCACTAACACAGTGCATTGTCACTCTTTCACTAACACAGCACGGGGTAACTGTCACTAACACAGCACAGGGTCATTCTGTCACTAACACAGCGCAGGGTCACTCTGTCACTAACGCAGCACAGTGTCACTCTGTCACTAACGCAGCGCCGGACAACTCCGTCACTAACACAGCGCAGGGTAACTCTGTCACTAACACAGCGCAGGGTCACTCTGTCACTGACACAGCACAGGGTCACTCTGTCACTAACGCAGCACAGTGTCACTCTGTCACTAACGCAGCGCCGGGTAACTCCGTCACTAACACAGCGTGGGGTAACTCTGTCACTATCACAGCACAGGGTAACTCTGTCACTAACACAGCGTGGGTTAACTCTGTCACTAACACAGTGTGGGGTCACTCTGTCACTAACATAGCGCGGGGTCACTCTGTCACTAACGCAGCGCAGGGTCACTCTGTCACTAACGCAGTGCAGGGTCACTCTCTCACTAACACAGCGCGGGGTCACTCTGTCACTAACGCAGCATGTTGTAACTCTGTCACTAACGCAGCGCAGGGTCACTCTGTCACTAACAGAGCGCAGGGTCGCTCTGTCACTAACAGTGTTTTGTCACTCTTTCACTAACACAGCACGGGGTAACTGTCACTAACACAGCGCAGGGTCACTCTGTCATTAACGCAGCACAGTGTCACTCTGTCACTAACGCAGCGCCGGACAACTCGGTCACTAACACAGCGCAGGGTAACTCTGTCACTAACACAGCGCAGGGTCACTCTGTCACTGACACAGCACAGGGTAACTCTGTCACTATCACAGCACAGGGTAACTCTGTCACTAACACAGCGTGGGTTAGCTCTGTCACTAACACAGCGCGGGGTAACTGTCACTAACACAGCACAGGGTCATTCTGTCACTAACACAGCGCAGGGTCACTCTGTCACTAACGCAGCGCGGGGTCACTCTGTCACTAACGCAGCACAGTGTCACTCTGTCACTAACACAGCGCGGGGTCCTCTGTTACTAACGCAGCGCGGGGTAACTCCGTCACTAACACAGCGCAGGGTAACTGTCACTAACACAGCGCAGGGTCGCTCTGTCACTAACACAGTGCATTGTCACTCTTTCACAAACACAGCACGGGGTAACTGTCACGAACACAGCACAGGGTCACTCTGTCACTAACGCAGCACAGTGTCACTCTGTCACTAACGCAGCGCCGGGTAACTCCGTCACTAACACAGCGCAGGGTAACTCTGTCACTAACACAGCGCAGGGTCACTCTGTCACTGACACAGCACAGGGTAACTCTGTCACTATCACAGCACAGGGTAACTCTGTCACTAACACAGCGTGGGTTAGCTCTGTCACTAACACAGTGCATTGTCACTCTGTCACTAATACATCAGATGGTCACTCCTACGCTGATGCAGCGCGGCTCGCTCTGTCACTAACACAGTGCAGGGTCACTCTGTCATTAACACAGCGCAGGGACACTCTGTCACTAACACAGCGCGGGGTCACTCTGTCACTAACGCAGCACAGGGTCATTCTGTCACTAACACAGCGCAGGGTCAATCTGTCACTAACACAGCACAGGGTCACACTGTCATTAACGCAGCGCCGGGTAACTCCGTCACTAACACAGCACAATGTAACTCTGTCACTAACACAGCGCACGGTCACTCTGTCACTAACACAATGCATTGTCACTCTGTCACTAACACATCAGATGGTCACTCTTACGCTGATGCAGCGCGGGGTCGCTCTGTCACTAACACAGTGCAGGGTCACTCTGTCATTAACACAGCGCAGGGACACTCTGTCACTAACACAGCGCGGGGTCACTCTGTCACTAACGCA